>NC_091580.1:6595128-6597628 GCF_042767895.1 Penaeus vannamei | reverse complement strand
TCTATCTAACTACCTACCTGTCTGTCTATCTATCTAACTAGCTACCTGTCTGTTTATCTGTCTAACTAGATACCTGTCTGTCTATCTGTCTAACTACCTACCTGTCTGTATATCTAACTACCTACCTATCTGTCTATCTGTCTAACTACCTACCTGTCTGTCTATCTAACTACCTACCAATCTGTCTATCTGTCTAACTACCTACCTGTCTGTCTATCTGTCTAACTACCTACCTGTCTGTCTATCTATCTAACTACCTACCTGTCTGTCTATCTGTCTAACTACCTCCCTGTCTGTCTATCTGTCTAACTACCTACCTGTCTGTCTAGCTGTCTAACTACCTCCCTGTCTGTCTGTCTATCTGTCTAACTACCAATCTGTCTATCTGTATAACTACCTACCTGTCTGTCTATCTGTCTAACTACCTACCTGTCTGTCTATCTATCTAACTACCTACCAGTCTGTCTGTCTGTCTATCTGTCTAACTACCTACCTGTCTGTCTACCTACCTCTTTGCCTGTCATTCTTTGTCTGTCAACCACAGCGTCCACCCCCACCCCCCTACCCCACCCCACCCCACCCCCCTTAACCCATTTACGTCTATCAACCCAAACCATTCACTTTTCCGGCCCAGTTAAAGGGATAATAAAATTAGCATCGGCATTTAAATCGATATATTTACAGTGGATTTAAGTGGATCTTAACGAACACCTTTTCGACATATCGTTATAAGTCACATAAAGTCTTGGAGCGAAGGTTACTTATTTTTGGGTATGTGTGTGGTGGTTGTGGTAGCGGTGATGGTAGTAATGGTAGTGGCAGTGGTATCGATCCGAATATTGATAGCCATGGTAGGGATAATAATGGAAGCGATAATGATAATAATGGTAGTGACAATGGTATCGATCCTAATGGTGATAGTCATGGTAGGGATAATAATGGCAGCGATAATGGTAGTAATAGTAGTAAAAGAAGTATCGATCCTAATGGTGATAGTCATGTTAGGGATGATAATGGCAGCGATAATGGTACTAATGGTAGCGAAAGTGGCATCGATCCGAATACTGATAATCATGGTAGGGATAAAAATGGTAGCGATAATGGTAATAATGGTAGCGAAAGTGGTATCGATCCGAATATTGATAGTCATGGTAGGGATAATAATGGCAACGATAATGGTAGTAATGGTAGCGAAAGTGGTATCGATCCTAATGGTGATAGTCATGGTAGGGATAATAATGGCAGCGATAATGGTAGTAATGGTAGCGAAAGTGGTATCGATCCGAATATTGATAGTCATGATAGAGATAATAATGGCAGCGATAATGGTAGTAATGGTAGTGACAATGGTATCGATCCTAATGGTGATAGTCATGGTAGGGATAATAATGGCAGCGATAATGGTAGCAATGGTAGTGAAAGAAGTATCGATCCTAATGGTGATAGTCATGGTAGGGATAATAATGGCAGCGATAATGGTAATAATGGTAGCGAAAGTGGCATCGATCCTAATGGTGATAGTCATGGTAGGGATAATAATGGCAGCGATAATGGTAGTTATGGTAGTGGCAGTGGTATCGATCCGAATACTGATAGCCATGGTAAGGATAACAATGGTAGTGATAATGGTAATAATGGTAGCGAAAGTGGCATCGATCCGAATATTGATAGCCATGGTAGGGATAATAATGGCAGCGATAACGGTAGTAATGGTAGCGAAAGAAGTATCGATCCTAATGGTGATAGCCATGGTAGGGATAATAATGGCAGCGATAATGGTAGTAATGGTAGTGAAAGTGGTATCGATCCGAATATTGATAATCATAGTAGGCATGATTATGGTAGCGATAATGGTAGTAATGGTAGCGAAAGAAGTATTGATCCTAATGGTGATAGCCATGGTAGGGATAATAATAGCAGCGATAATGGTAGTAATGGTAGTGAAAGTGGCATCGATCCGAATACTGATAGTCATGGTAGGGATAACAATGGTAGCGATAATGGTAGTAATGGTAGTGGCAGTGGTATCGATCCTAATGGTGATAGTCATGGTAGGGATAATAATGGCAGCGATAATGGCAGTAATGGTAGTGGCAGTGGTATCGATCCTAATGGTGACAGTCATGGTAGGGATAACAATGGCAGCGATAATGGTAGCAATGGTAGTGAAAGAAGTATCGATCCGAACACTGATAGTCATGGTAGGGATAACAATGGTAGTGGCAATGGTAGTGATAGGGGCGATAGTGAGAAAGATGGTAGCGGTAGTGGGCGTGCGGGCGTCTTCTGGTGGGAGTCTGCGGCGAATGGTTCTCCCAGTCATGAGGTATTTCTGTCCGAGCCATTCATTTGTTCTCGGGGTCCCATGGCAGGGCGGAGGCGGGCGGGGGCGGGGGTAGGCTGGGTGGGACAGGTGGGTGGGCGGGGAAGGTGCAAGGGGAGAGAGAGAGAGAGGGGGAAGGGAGAGAGAGAGGGTAAGGGGGAGAGGGAGAGAGGCAGG
>NC_091580.1:6590128-6592628 GCF_042767895.1 Penaeus vannamei | reverse complement strand
AGGAAGGAGAGAAGAAAGGAAGGGAAGGGAGATAGGAAAGGAGTTTAGGGAGGGAAAGAGGGATGAGGATGGAGGGAAGGGAGAGATGAGGGTAAAGAAAAGTGAAGAAAAGAGGAAAGGATGGAGAGGGAAAACAAGGGGAAGAGAGAGAGGGAAGAGGGAGAGTGAGGGTATAGGGGGAGAGAGGAGGAGGGGAGAGTGAGGGTATGTGGGGAGGGGAAAGAGAGAGGGGAGGAGGGAGAATGAGGGTATAGGGGGGTAGAGAGGGGGAGGAGGGAGAGGGAGGGTAAGGAGGGGTAGTGAGGGGGGAGGGCGTGTTAACGGGTTCATAAGCAAGCTGCAATGATCAGGATCAGGTGACACCAGCACTCATTAATTAACTAGAATTGGATCTTAATCTCGAAAACAAGTCCTCCTCACACCCCACCCCACCCCCACCGCCCACCCCATCCCCTCTCCCCCAAGCCTCCACCTTCAGTCACGTTCAATATACTTCCACACACTCCTCCCTAACCTTACACTTACCCATACCCTTCCCCACCTCCTTATTTACCCCCTTCCACATCCCCTTCCACCTCCCTCTCTTCCCCCTTACCCTCTTCCCTCTCTTCCCCCTCCCCTCTCCCCTCTCATCCCACTCCACCTCCCCATCTCCCCTCCCCATCTCCCCTCTCACCCCCTCCACCTCCCTCTCACCCCCTTCCACCTCCCCCTCTCACCCCCCTCCACCCTCCCCCACTCACCCTCTCCACCTCCCCCTCTCTCACCCCCTCCACTCCTCCACCCCCGCCATCCACCTATCCACCTCACCGCCCATCCGCCCACGCGGGCGTCGTCCCTCGAGGGCGGCCTGAAGCATCACAGATCACCGAGTCCCGCCCACGGCTCGACGCCCCGAGAGATGAAGTCCAAAAACGGAAAGTTCTAAAAATAGACACAAACCGGGAACATTACTGCCGTTTTCATAGTCATAGCGCGAGCGAGGTGGGTTTGGGGTGGGCGGGTGGGGGGGGAAGGCAGGGGTGGGGAAGGGGGGGAGGGGGAAGGGTGGGTATAAAGGTAGGTGGATGGGGAAGGTAGGGGTGGGGAAGGGTGGGTATGAAGGTGGGTGGGTGGATTGTTGGGTGGGTGGGCGGGCGAGTGGATGAAGGAGGTGACAAGGGGAGGAGCGAAAGTCGGACGGGTGGGCAGTTGGGTGGGCGGAGGGGGGTGTGGACAGGTCGGTGGGTGGGTGAGGGGAGATGTCGAGGGCGCGTGGGCGTGTGGGTGGATGGGCGTGGTTCGGAGGGAGGGAGTCGATAGGAACGGATAGCTGTAGGGAAGGTTTATCAATTCTTTCTCTCTCTCTCTCTCTCTCTCTCTCTCTCTCTCTCTCTCTCTCTCTCTCTCTCTCTCTCTCTCTCTCTCTCTCTCTCTCTCTCTCTCTAGGTTTATCGATTCTCTCTCTCTCTCTCTCTCTCTCTCTCTCTCTCTCTCTCTCTCTCTCTCTCTCTCTCTCTCTCTCTCTCTCTCTCTCTCTCTCTCTCTCTCTCTCTCTCTAGGTTTATCAATTCTTTATCTATCTATCTCTCTCTCTCTCTCTCTCTCTCTCTCTCTCTCTCTCTCTCTCTCTCTCTCTCTCTCTCTCTCTCTCTCTCTCTCTCTCTCTCTCTCTCTCTCTCTCTCTAGGTTTATCAATTCTTTATCTATCTATTCTCTCTCTCTCTCTCTCTCTCTCTCTCTCTCTCTCTCTCTCTCTCTCGTTTCCCTTTCTCTCTCTCTCTCTCTCTCTCTCTCTCTCTCTCTCTCTCTCTCGTCTCTCTCTCTCTCACGTCTCTCTCTCCCTCTCTTTCTCTCTCGTCTCTCTCTTCCCCCTCTCTCTCGCTCTGTCTCTCTCTCTCTCTGTCTATCTATCGATCTATCTATCTATCTATCTATCTCCCCATCTATCTATCTATCTATTTATCTATCTACCTATCTATCTATCTCTCTCCCGTCCACATCACACAATACCTGTAAGTACCCCAGACTGTAAAACTTCTATGTGTCGATATTAATTACATTCTCTCTCCCCCTCTCTCTCTCTCTCTCTCTCTCTCTCTCTCTCTCTCTCTCTCTCTCTCTCTCTCTCTCTCTCTCTCTCTCTCTCTCTCTCTTTCCTCTCTCTCTCTCTCTCTCTCTCTCTCTCTCTCTCTCTCTCTCTCTCTCTCTCTCTCCTCTCTCTCTCTCTCTCTCTCTCTCTTTCCCTCTCTCTCTCTCTCTCTCTCTCTCTCTCTCTCTCTCTCTATCTATCTATCTCTCTCTATCTATCTCTCTCTGTCTTTCTCTCTCTCTCTCTCCCCCTCCCTCTCTCCCCCTCTCTCTCTCTCTCTCTCTATCTATCTATCTATCTATCTATCTATCTATCTATCTATATATCTATCTATCTATCTATCTATCTATCTATCTATCTATCTATATATCTATCTATCTACCTATCTATCTCTCTCTCTCCCGTCCACATCACACAATACCTGTAAGT
>NC_091580.1:6550128-6555128 GCF_042767895.1 Penaeus vannamei | reverse complement strand
ATCTTTATATTCTTCCCTACACCCTTCCCCCACTTCGAGTCTTTGTCCTACCCCCCCCCCCTCCTTTCCTCCACCATATCCCTTTCCCCAAGCATGTCCCTTACCCTACCCACCTGCCCCCTCCTTATCCCCTAACCCCCCACCCCCGTACTCCCCTGCCTTATCACCCACCATTCCACTTACCAAGCCTGCCGCCCTCCCCCAAATGGCGACAGGAGGGGAGGGGAGGAGGGTGGAGACTGCTTGACCCCCCCCCCCCTTCAAAACCGATAGGAAAAGAAGACATCCCCCCAAAAAAGAGAGAGAGAGAGAGAGAGAGAGAGAGAGAGAGAGAGAGAGAGAGAGAGAGAGAGAGAGAGAGAGAGAGACAGACAGACAGACAGACAGATAGACAGACAGACAGAGAGAAAGGAGACCAACCCTCCACCTCCCCTCTCAAAACCTCAAAATGGGAAGGAAAGAGAGAAGAGAGGAAAGGAGACGACCTGCCCCTCCCTTCCCATCCCTCCCCCTTCCCATCCCTCCCCCTTCCCATCCCTCCCCCTTCCCCTTTCCCCTAAACCGACGAGGAGAGAGCAGGTGGCACCTAAATAGATTAAGCTTCTGTGATTAAAAGACATCAAACTGGACTCGCCGCCTGGCCTCCACTTCCGTGACGGTCAGCCATTATACTGATTGTGTCTGTCAGCGGCGGTCAGCACGGGAGCGTCTTCACTATTCTCGCGGGAGCTTGTTTTCTCCTTCTTTTCTGTGTAATACTGTTGTTGTTGTTGTTCTCTCGTAATATAATACCGCCACACTATCGTTTTTTTGCTTTCTTTCTTTACAAAACGACTACAGTGTCGCGCCCCTTGTCGTCTTAATACCGTCTCGTCCATTTTCTTCAGAATGCTACTGTACTAACGCTCTCCTTTTCTTCATATTACCGCGTCAGCCTCGTCTTCCTATCCACCACAATACTTGCACACCATCGCCTTCCTATCCACCACAGTACTATCAAACCATCGCCTTCCTATCCACCACAATACTGTCCAACCATCGCCTTCCTATCCACCACAATACTTGCACACCATCGCCTTCCTATCCACCACAATACTTGCACACCATCGCCTTCCTATCCACCACAATACTCGCACACCATCGCCTTCCTATCCACCACAATACTTGCACACCATCGCCTTCCTATCCACCACAATACTATCAAACCATCGCCTTCCTATCCAAAACAATATTGCCCACCCATCGCCTTCCTATCCACCACAATACTGCCCAACCATCGCCCTCCTATCCACCACAATACTGTCAAACCATCGCCCTCCTATCCACCACAATACTTGCACACCATCGCCTTCCTATCCACCACAATACTTGCACACCATCGCCTTCCTATCCACCACAATACTTGCACACCATCGCCTTCCTATCCACCACAATATTGCCCACCCATCGCCTTCCTATCCACCACAATACTGCCCAACCATCGCCTTCCTATCCACCACAATACTCGCACACCATCGCCTTCCTATCCACCACAATACTTGCACACCATCGCCTTCCTATCCACCACAAGACTGCCCACCCATCGCCTTCCTATCCACCACAATACTTGCACACCATCGCCTTCCTATCCACCACAATACTTGCACACCATCGCCTTCCTATCCACCACAATGCTGCCCAACCATCGCCTTCCTATCCACCACAATACTCGCACACCATCGCCTTCCTATCCACCACAATACTTGCACACCATCGCCTTCCTATCCACCACAATACTTGCACACCATCGCCTTCCTATCCACCACAATACTATCCAACCATCGCCTTCCTATCCAAAACAATATTTGCACACCATCGCCTTCCTATCCACCACAGTACTTGCACACCATCGCCTTCCTATCCACCACAATACTTGCACACCATCGCCTTCCTATCCACCACAATACTGTCAAACCATCGCCCTCCTATCCACCACAATACTTGCACACCATCGCCTTCCTATCCACCCCAATAATCGGACACCATCGCCTTCCTATCCACCACAATACTCGCACACCATCGCCTCTCCTATCCACCACAATACTTGCACACCATCGCCTTCCTATCCACCACAATACTGCCCAACCATCGCCTTCCTATCCACCACAATACTCGTACACCATCGCCTTCCTATCCACCACAATACTCGCACACCATCGCCTTCCTATCCACCACAATACTGTCCAACCATCGCCTTCCTATCCACCACAATACTTGCACACCATCGCCTTCCTATCCACCACAATACTCGCACACCATCGCCTTCCTATCCACCACAATACTGTCCAACCCTCGCCTTCCTATCCACCACAATACTGCCCAACCATCGCCTTCCTATCCACCACAATACTGCCCAACCATCGCCTTCCTATCCACCACAATACTCGCACACCATCGCCTTCCTATCCACCACAATACTTGCACACCATCGCCTTCCTATCCACCACAAGACTGCCCACCCATCGCCTTCCTATCCACCACAATACTTGCACACCATCGCCTTCCTATCCACCACAATACTTGCACACCATCGCCTTCCTATCCACCACAATACTGCCCAACCATCGCCTTCCTATCCACCACAATACTGCCCAACCATCGCCTTCCTATCCACCACAATACTTGCACACCATCGCCTTCCTATCCACCACAATACTTGCACACCATCGCCTTCCTATCCACCACAATACTTGCACACCATCGCCTTCCTATCCACCACAATACTGTCCAACCATCGCCTTCCTATCCACCACAATACTCGCACACCATCGCCTTCCTATCCACCACAATACTGTCCAACCATCGCCTTCCTATCCACCACAATACTCGCACACCATCGCCTTCCTATCCACCACAATACTGTCCAACCATCGCCTTCCTATCCACCACAATACTTGCACACCATCGCCTTCCTATCCACCACAATACTCGCACACCATCGCCTTCCTATCCACCACAATACTGTCCAACCCTCGCCTTCCTATCCACCACAATACTCGCACACCATCGCCTTCCTATCCATCACAATACTGTCCAACCATCGCCTTCCTATCCACCACAATACTTGCACACCATCGCCTTCCTACCCACCACAATACTTGCACACCATCGCCTTCCTAGCCACCACAATACTGCCCAACCATCGCCTTCCTATCCACCACAATACTCGCACACCATCGCCTTCCTATCCACCACAATACTCGCACACCATCGCCTTCCTATCCACCACAATACTCGCACACCATCGCCTTCCTATCCACCACAATACTCGCACACCATCGCCTTCCTATCCACCACAATACTGTCCAACCATCGCCTTCCTATCCACCACAATACTTGCACACCATCGCCTTCCTATCCACCACAATACTTGCACACCATCGCCTTCCTATCCACCACAATACTTGCACACCATCGCCTTCCTATCCACCACAATACTTGCACACCATCGCCTTCCTATCCACCACATTACTTGCACACCATCGCCTTCCTATCCACCACAATACTTGCACACCATCGCCTTCCTATCCACCACAATACTTGCACACCATCGCCTTCCTATCCACCACAATACTTGCACACCATCGCCTTCCTATCCACCACAATACTTGCACACCATCGCCTTCCTATCCACCACAATACTTGCACACCATCGCCTTCCTATCCACCACAATACTGCCCAACCATCGCCTTCCTATCCACCACAATACTGTCCATCCATCGCCTTCCTATCCACCACAATACTGCCCAACCATCGCCTTCCTATCCACCACAATACTGTCCATCCATCGCCTTCCTATCCACCACAATACTGCCCAACCATCGCCTTCCTATCCACCACAATACTGTCCATCCATCGCCTTCCTATCCACCACAATACTGCCCAACCATCGCCTTCCTATCCACCACAATACTTGCACACCATCGCCTTCCTATCCACCACAATACTTGCACACCATCGCCTTCCTATCCACCACAATACTGTCCAACCATCGCCTTCCTATCCACCACAATACTGTCCAACCATCGCCTTCCTATCCACCACAATACTGTCCAACCATCGCCTTCCTATCCACCACAATACTTGCACACCATCGCCTTCCTATCCACCACAATACTGTCCAACCATCGCCTTCCTATCCACCACAATACTTGCACACCATCGCCTTCCTATCCACCACAATACTCGCACACCATCGCCTTCCTATCCACCACAATACTCGCACACCATCGCCTTCCTATCCACCACAATACTTGCACACCATCGCCTTCCTATCCACCACAATACTTGCACACCATCGCCTTCCTATCCACCACAATACTATCAAACCATCGCCTTCCTATCCACCACAATACTTGCACACCATCGCCTTCCTATCCACCACAATACTATCAAACCATCGCCTTCCTATCTACCACAATACTTGCACACCATCGCCTTCCTATCCACCACAATGCTGCCCAACCATCGCCTTCCTATCCACCACAATACTCGCACACCATCGCCTTCCTATCCACCACAATATTGCCCAACCATCGCCTTCCTTTCCACCACAATACTGTCCAACCATCGCCTTCCTATCCACCACAATACTGCCCAACCATCGCCTTCCTATCCACCACAATACTTGCACACCATCGCCTTCCTATCCACCACAATACTGCCCAACCATCGCCTTCCTATCCACCACAATACTGTCCAACCATCGCCTTCCTATCCACCACAATACTTGCACACCATCGCCTTCCTATCCACCACAATACTTGTACACCATCGCCTTCCTATCCACCACAATACTTGCACACCATCGCCTTCCTATCCACCACAATACTGTCCAACCATCGCCTTCCTATCCACCACAATACTTGCACACCATCGCCTTCCTATCCACCACAATACTATCAAACCATCGCCTTCCTATCCACCACAATACTTGCACACCATCGCCTTCCTATCCACC
>NC_091580.1:6540128-6542628 GCF_042767895.1 Penaeus vannamei | reverse complement strand
TCTCTATCTCTCTCTCTCTCTCTCTCTCTCTCTCTCTCTCCCTCTTTCTCTCATTCTCTCTTTCCCTCCCTCCCTTACTCCCACTCTCCCTCTATCTCTCTCTCTCTCCTTCCCTCCCTTACTCCGTCTCTCTCTCTTTCTCTCCTTCCCTCCCTTACTCCGTCTCTCTCTGTCTGTCTCTTACACTCTCTCTTCCTCTCTACCCTCAGCCACACACTCGCACCAGTTGCACATCCTCCCCTCTCCTGCCCTCTCCTCCCCTCTCCTCCCCTCTCCTCCCCTCTCCTCCCCTCTCCTCCCCTCTCTTTTCCTCTCCTCTCGCTCTCCTCCCCTCTCTCTTCCTCTCCTCTCGCTCTACCCTTCGTTTCCTTCAAGGAATTCTCTCTTAATGGGAATGGAGATCTCCTATGTCATTTCTGGCCTTCCGGTTTGGAGGGAAAAAAATAGGAAAGAAAAGAAGAGAAAAGAAAAAAGGAAACAGGGTTGGGGTATTAAAGCAAAATGAGTGTACTGTTTTTTTTCTTTTTTTTTTTCTTCTTTTTTTGAGGGGAAAGGGGGGGGGGGTTGGGATGATCAAATCGCCCTCGTTTCGTTCCGTCTTTCGCTGCCTCTTTTTCTTTTTTTCCGTTCCTTTTTCCCCTCTTTTTTTGTTTTTATTTCTCTTTTTTCGCTCTCTCTCTCTCTTTTTCCCTCCCTCCCTCACTCCCTCTCTCCCTCTCCCCCAATCTCTCTCTTTCTCTCTTTCCTCCCTCATTCTCCCTTACTCCCTCTCCCTCTCTCTCTCATTCTCTCCTTCCCTCCCTTACTCCCCCTCTCTCTCTGTTTGTCTCTTACACTCTCTCTTCCTCTCTACCCTCAGCCACACACTCGCACCAGTTGCACATCCTCCCCTCTCCTCCCCTCTCCTCCCCTCTCTCTTCCTCTCCTCTCGCTCTCCCCTTCGTTTCCTTCAAGGAATTCTCTCTTAATGGGAATGGAGATCTCCTATGTCATTTCTGGCCTTCCGGTTTGGAGGAAAAAAATAGGAAAGAAAAGAAGAGAAAAGAGAAAAGAAAACAGGGTTGGGGTATTAAAGCAAAATGAGTGTACTCTGTTTTTTTTTTTTTTTTTTTTTTTGAGGGGAAGGGGGGGGGGGAGTTGGGATGATCAAATCGCCCTCGTTTCGTTCCGTCTTTCGCTGCCTCTTTTTCCTTTTTCCGTTCCTTTTTCCCCTCTTTTTTAGTTTTTATTTCTCTTTTTTCGTTATTTCGCGTTCTCTTTCTCTCTTTTTCTTGCTATTTCTCGTGTTTTTCTCTGTGTTTATCTATCTCCCTCCCTCCTTCTCTCTCTCTCTCTCTCTCTTTCTCTCTCTCTCTCTCTCTCTCTCTCTCTCTCTCTCTCTCTCTCTCTCTCTCTCTCTCTCTCTCTCTCTCTCTCTCTCTCTCTCTCTCTCTCTCTCTCTCTCTCTCTCTCTCTCTCTCTCTCTCTCTCTCTCTCTCTCTCTCTCTCTCTCTCTCTCTCTCTCTCTCTCTCTCTCTCTCTCTCTCTCTCTCTTTCTCTCTCTCTCTCTCTCTCTCTCTCTCTCTCTCTCTCTCTCTCTCTCTCTCTCTCTCTCTCTCTCTCTCTCTCTCTCTCTCTCTCTTTCCTCCCTCCCTCTGCTCCCTCTCTCCCTCTCCCCCAATCTCTCTCTCTTCTCTCTCTTCTCTTTCCTCCTCCCTCCCTACTACTCCCACTCTCCCTCCCTCTCTCTCCTTTCTCTCCTTCCCTCCCTTGCTTGCCGTCTCTCTCTGTCTGTCTGTCTCTTACACTCTCTCTTCCTCTCTACCCTCAGCCACACACTCGCACCCGTTGCACATCCTCCCCCTCTCCTCCCCTCTCCTCCCCTCTCCTCCCCTCTCCTCCTCTCTCTTTTCCTCTCCTCCCCTCTCCTCCCCTCTCTTTTCCTCTCCTCTCGCTCTTCCCTTCGTTTCCTTCAAGGAATTCTCTCTTAATAGGAATGGAGATCTCCCATGTCATTTCTGGCCTTCCGGTTTAGAGGAAAAAAATAGGAAAGAAAAGAGGAGAGAGAGAGAGAAAAAAAAAAAACGGTTGGGGTATTAAAGCAAAATGAGTGTACTCTGTTTTTTTTTATTATCCTTTTTTTATTGAGTGGAAGGGGGGGGGAGTTGGGATGATCAAATCGCCCTCGTTTCGTTCCGTCTTTCGCTGCCTCTTTTTCCTTTTTTCCGTTCCTTTTTCCCCTCTTTTTTAGTTTTTATTTCTCTTTTTCGCGTTCTCTTTCTCTCTTTTTCTTGCTATTTCTCGTGTTTTTCTCTTTGTTTATCTATCTATCTCCCTCGCTCCTCTCTCTCTCTCTCTCTCTCTCTCTCTCTCTCTCTCTCTCTCTCTCTCTCTCTCTCTCTCTCTCTCTCTCTCTCTCTCTCTCTCTCTCTCTCTGTCTCTGTCTCTCTCTCTCTCTCTCTCTCTCTCTCTCTCTCTCTCTCTCTCTCTCTCTCTCTCTCTCTCTCTCTCTCTCTCTCTC
>NC_091580.1:6517628-6520128 GCF_042767895.1 Penaeus vannamei | reverse complement strand
AAGATGAAAAAAAAATTGTTTGTGCTGAGATGAAATGACACGGCCACCAAATAGCACAGGTTTAAATCCGTTTCTCTCTCCTATCTCACTTATTCCTCTTTTCTCTCTTATTCTTTATCCTCCTTTTTACTCCCCTTCGTTTCGTCTCGCCATTTCTCATTCTCCTTTCCTCTGCCATCTTTCTTCTTTTCCCCATTTCTCTTTTACCCTTTCCCAGGTTCCTTCACTTCTCATTTCGTTTCTATCCCCCTTCTCTCATTCTCTTATTTGTTCCTCCGCTATAACGCTCTTTATTTTATTTTTATTTTTTTTTCTTCTCACTTTATGGTTTTCTGTCTTCCGTCCCTCTCCATTTCCCCCTTTATCCCTTTTCTTCTTGTCCCTTATCCCTTTCTCACTTCTCGGTTCTCCGTTTCTTCCTTTTCCTTGCTTGGCCTTCTATCTCCTTTCCCTTCTTTTTTTCCCCCTTCACCCCTCCACACTTTACGCTGTTCCCCTTACCTCCTTCCCCCATCTCTCCTTTTTATCCTTCTCCCTCTCTCTTCTTTCTTCTTCCCACTTCCCTCCTTCCCCCTTCCCCCATCTCTCCTTTTTATCCTTCTCCCTCTCTTTCTTCTTCTCCCACTTCCCTCCTTCCCCCTTCCCTCCAATCTTTCCCCTCATCCTCTCCCTATTCCCTCTCCTCTTCCCATCCCCTCCCCTCCCTCCCTTTTCCTCCCTCCTCCCTCCCTTTCCCTCCTCCTCCCCTCCCTCCCCTTCCGTCCCTCCCTCCCTCCCTCCCCTCTTTCCCCTCCCCTCTCTTTTCCCTCCCCTCCCCTCCCATCCCCTCCATTTTCCCTCCCCTTCCCCTCCCCTTCCCTACCCTCCCTCTACGAATGCCATCTATGGAATTAAAACAAGCATGTACATATTTGAGTCCGTCGTGCAATGGCCAGACACGGTAGCGGGTTTTGTTGATCATTATTGCGCTCTCAATGTGTGCAATTACGTATACTGCAGTAGCTAGGCATCGTCGTGCTGAACGGTTGGGATGGTAAATGCTCCGTAATTCCATTTTTTTTTTTTTTTTTTTTTTAATGGGGGGGAGGGAGTGTGAGGGAAAGAGAGGGTGGGAGGGACGGAGGGAGGGAGGGAGGGAAGGAGAGGGAGGGAGGGAGGGAGGGAGGGAGGGAGAGAAGGAGAGAGAGAGAGAGAGAGAGAGAGAGAGAGAGATAGACAGACAGACAGACAGAGACAAATAGACAGACACAGACAAATAGACATACCGAAACAACCACCAAGACAGAGACAGACTAACCGACAGACACACACAAACAGACATAGACATCCAGACAGACAGAGACAGAAAAAAAAACGTGAGAGACAACGTGAAAAGCGAAAGGGAGAGAAAGATGTAATCGACGAGAGAAAATGGCGGAATGATATGAGAAATTCGGACTCAATCACGTTCCTGTATTTTTTTTTTTTTTTTTTTGGGGGGGGGACGCGTGGGGGGGAGGGGTCTAAATACTGCTGACGAAATAATGTGGATGTATCAGTGATATGGCATGAACGCTGTGAATCCGCTATGATTGCATTTTTTTTTATTTTTGATGGGGGTGGGGGTGTATGTGACCTTGTGTGTGGGTAGGGACACACATATTCACACGCATACACGGAATCTATCACACAAACACACACACACGCGCGCGCGCATACAAACACTCACACACACACACGCACACACACACACACACACACACACACACACACACACACACACACACACACACACACACACACACACACACACACACACACACACACACACACACACACATACACACACACACACACACACCTAACCACACACACTCACATAAAAGAAATAAAACACATGTATAGATAGAGAAATATATATATTGTTATAGACAGATAGACAGATAGATAGACAGATAGGCTGGATAGACAAGACAACCAGAAAACGAACCAGTCCGCATACCTACCACACTCTAATGAACAACGACGAATCATTCTGACACACCTTCCCTATCGCAATCCGTCCTTATCGCTCACCCTCGAGACCCCGTTGTCCAGCGCTCACCTACGAAAGGTGGGTTGGCGCCGCCGAGTCTCCTGCCACGCGAAATTTCCACTTTCATTGTGCATTATGCCCTTCGTTCGCATCTCGAAAGGGCGCTTCTGGTGGATATGAAAGGTCGGGAAGGAGGAGGAGGAGGAGGAGGAGGAGGAGGAGGAGGAGGAGGAGGAGGAGGAGGAGGAGGAGGAGGAGGAGGACGTAGAGGAGGAGGAGGAGGAGGACGTGGAGGAAGAGATAGAGGGGGATAGTGTGGAGGAAGAAGAGGAGGAGGAGGGGGAGGAGGACGTGGAGGAGGAGGGGGAGGAGGAGGACGTGTGGAGGGTTGGGGTGTAGGATGGAAGGAGGAGGAGGAGGAGAGGAAGAGGACGTGGAGGAGGGAGATAGAGGGGAGAAAGTGTGGAGAGTGGGGGTGTAGGATAG
>NC_091580.1:6505128-6512628 GCF_042767895.1 Penaeus vannamei | reverse complement strand
CTCTCTCTTCTTCTTTCTCTTCTCTCCTCTCTCTTTTTCTCTCCTCTCTCTTCTCTTCTCCTCTCTCTTTCTTCCCTTCCTCTCTCTCTCTTTTTTTTCCTCTTCTTCTCCTCCCTTTTCTCTCTCTCTTCTCTTTTTTCTCTCCTCTTCCTCTCTCTTTTTTCTCCTCTTCTCTCTCTTCTCTCTTTTTTCCTCTCTTCTTCCTCCTCTCTCTTTTTCTCTCCTCTCTTCTCTTTTTCTCTCACCCTTCCTCTCTCTCTCTTTTTTCTCTCCTCTCTCTCTCTCCTCTCTTTTTCTCTCCTATCTTCTCTCTCTTCTCTTTTTTTCTCCTCTCTTTTCCTCCTCTCTTTTTTCCTCCCTTTTTCTCCCTCCCTTTCTCTCCTCTTTCTTTTTTTCTCTCCTCTTCTTTTTCCTCTCCCTTTTTCTCTCCTTCTCTCTCTTCTTTCTCCTCTCTCTTCTCTCCTCTCTTTTTTCTCTCCTTTTCTTTCTCCTCTTTTTTCTCCTCTCTCTTCTCTCTCCTCTCTTTTTTCTCTCCTCCTTTTCTCCCTCTTTTTTCTCTCCTCTTCTCTCTTCTCTCTTTTTCCTCCCTTCTCCTTCTCTTTTCCTCTCTTTTTCTTTCTCCTCTCTTTTTTTTCTCCTCTTTTTCTCCTCTCTTTTTTCCCTCTTTCTCTCTTTTTCTTTCTCTCTCTTTTTCTCTCCCTCTTTTTCTCTCCTCTCTTTTTTCTCCTCTCTCTTTTTCTCTCCTCTTCTCTTCTTCTCTCCCTCTCTTCTCTCCTCTCACTTTTTCACCCTCTCTCGTCTCACTCTCTTATTTTCTCTCCTCTTTTCTTTCTTCTCACTCCCTCTTCCTTTTCTTCTCCTTGTCCTCACACCTCTTCTCGTCTCCTGTCTCTTTCCCCTTACCTTCCTTCGCCTCCTTTTGTGTCCATTCCCCCTTTTTCTCTTCGTCTTCCCCATTCTATTTCTTCCCACTTATCCCTTTTCTCACCTCGCCCCTTCTTTACTCTTTATTTCCTCCTCCATCCCCTCTCGTCTTCTTTATCTTCCCCCTCTTTCCCCCCGTGTTTGGTCGCGTGTTCCTCTCTCTCTTTCTTCTTCCCCAATTGTCTAAATATCTCCTCTTTATCTCCCTCTTTCTCTTTCTTTGCCTAGATCAACCCTTCTCTTTCTAATTCCCATTTCTTTCCTAACTTCTCCTTATATTCTCCTTCCTTCACCTTTTTTTTCTCTTTCTCTCCTTATATTCTCCTTCCTTCTCTTTTGTTTCTCTCTCTTCTTATCTTCCCCTTCACCTTTTCTTTCCTCTTCTTTTACAACCTCGCCCACGTGTTTCCGTTTCCTCTCTCCCTCTCCTCCTCCTTTCCCCTTTTCTTCAATTTCCTCTATCCCTCCCTTCTCTCCCTATTTGCCTACACGCTTCATCCATTTCCGTCCCTATTCCCTCTTTGTCATTTCCTCCCTATTTCCCTATTTATCCCCCTCTCCACCCTCCCTCTCTCTCCCCACAGGTTCCCATTTGCCCAAATGTTCCCTCTCCCTACATACCCCTATTTTCCCACATACACCCTCACCCTACATGCCCATATTTTCCCACATACATCCTCTCCGTACATGCCTCTATTACCCTACATGCTCCCTCACCCTACATGCCCCTACTTTCCCACATACACCCTCTCCCAACATGCCTCTATTAGCCTACATGCTCCCTCACCCTACATGCCCCTATTTTCCCACATACCCTCTCCCTACATGCCCCTATTTCCCCACATACATCCTCTCCCTACATGCCTCTATTGGCTTACATGCTCCCTCCCCCTACATACCCCTATTTCCCACATACACCCTCTCCATACATGCCTCTATTAGCCTACATGCTCCCTCACCCTACATACCCCTATTTCCCCACATACACCCTCTCCCTATATGCCTCTGCTACCCTACATGCTCTCTCTACCTACATACCCCATTTCCCCACATACACCTCTCCCTACATACCCCTATTGTCCCACATACACCCTCACCCTACGTGCCCCTATTTCCCCCACATACCCTCACCCTACATGCCCCTATTTCCCACATACACCCTCCCATACATACCCCTATTGTCCACATACACCCTCCCCTACATACCCCTATTGTCCCACATACACCTCTCCCTACATACCCTATTGTCCCACATACACCCTCACCCTACATGCCCCTATTTTCACACATACACCCTCCTACATACCCCTATTGTCCCACATATACCCTCACCCTACATGCCCCTATTTTCCCACATACACCCTCCCCAACATGCCCCTATTTCCCCACATACATCCTCACCCTACATACCCCTATTTCCCACATACACCCTCTCCCTACATACCTCTATTAGCCTTATGCTCCCTCACCCTACATGCCTCTGTTAGCCTACATGCTCCTCTCCCTACATGCCTCTATTAGCCTACATGCTCCCTCCCCCTACATGTCCCTATTTTCACACATACACCCTCTCCCTACATGCCCCTATTTCCCCACATATATCCTCTCCCTACATGTCCCTATTTCCCCACATACACCCTCACCCTACATGCCCCTATTTCCCCACATACACCCTCTCCCTACATGCCCCTATTTTCCCACATACACCCTCTCCCTACATGCCCCTATTTTCCCACATACACCCTCTCCCTACATGCCTCTGCTCGCCTACATGCTCCCTATTTTCCCACATACACCCTCCTCCTACATGCCCCTATTTCCCCCACATACCCTCTTTCCTGTCCGCTGTGGGGGTCGGGGTTCCGTAGAGCACAGGCCGGGGACACCAGGACACCGTTAGCTTCAATAGCGTTAGGTGAAAGGGTGTCATTATTGATTCACGAATAAAGTGACGCGGTGACATCCAGCCTCTCCCAGAACTGTCCTTACCTACCTCTCTCTTTTTCTTTCTTTGTGTCTTTGTTTGTTTCTTTCTTTCTTTCTCTGTCTGTTTCTTTGTCTTTCTGTCTGCTTCTCTCTCTCTCTTTCTTTCTTTCTTTCTTTCTTTCTTTCTTTCTTTCTCTCTCTCTCTCTCTCTCTCTCTCTCTCTCTCTCTCTCTCTCTCTCTCTCTCTCTCTCTCTCTCTCTGTCTCTCTCTCTTTATCCATCTCTTCGTCTGTCTATCTCTCTGTCTATCCACGTCCCTGTCTATCATTCTATCACTGCATTTCTCTGTCTGTTCATTTCTCTACCTATTTTATTTCTTTTCCTGTTGTTCTTGTTTTTTGTCTTTCTGCTTATCTACCCCCATGAACTTTTTGTGTCACTCGGTTAATTACTCTTCCTGTCTATCTTGGGTTTTTATCTAACGATAGATAGATAAACACGAAGGCACGCGAACACAGGTAGAAACGGAAACGCATAATTATGTACACCTTCTCTCTCTCTCTCTCTTTATATATATATATATATATATATATATATATATATATATATATATATATATATATATATATATCTTTTCTCTTTATCTTTATCTTTCTCTCTCTTTAACTCTCTCTCTCTCTTTCTCTCCTTTCCCCCCCACCTCTCTCTCTCTCTCTCTCTCTCTCTCGCTCTCTCTCTCTCTCTCTTTCTCTCTCTCTGTATGTGTGTGTATGTCTGAGCGTGTGTGTGCGTGCGTGTGTGTATGTGTGTCAGTGAAAACAAGGATTATCACCATATTAATAATGATAAGAACTGCAATTACTCTAATACCCTCTAGATGGCCAGCGAATTACCATAACAGAATGATACTTTCATAATCGACACCCATCAAAGGTAGATTGAGATTGGCATATACCCTAATCAAAGGCATTACGTGTCCTCCTAGAGCACAGGTGAACACGGGAGCATAGCATGTTCTTCCTCTGTCTCACAAAGCGTAATTTCGCAAAATATCCCATTTTTTTCCTATAAAGCATGAAAATTCATCATTATTTTTATACATGGGGCCCCTCCTTTTTTTGACACGGGAATATAATAACACTGATTCGCCACGATTCCGTCATGGTTCGATGCGTTTACCATGCCTCCATTGGTAAATATAGCATTATCTACCCCCGAGAATTTACTCACCTACAGCATCTTTGACTTCTTCATGCCCAACACAGCCTCCTTTCCTCTCCTTCTTAAGAGCGAGTTTCCAGAGTCCGTGACCAAGACAGGAAGAAAATGGCTTACCCACAGCATCCTTCCTTCCTCCAGTAATATCTCCCCAAGGCCCCTTTTCCCATGAAGTAAGGGGAAGCTTTCAACCACCCCCCCCTCCCCCACCGCCCCTCCCCCATGCGCCTGTCATTCCTCTATGCCAACCTCGGCATCATTAACCCCAAGGCGTTCGCTCACTGACAGCCTCCTATGCTCTTCCCCGCCTAATTAAGCATCATTTCCACGCGTCCCCATTATTTTACCCTTACGATCTCTCTCTCTCTCCCCTCCTCCCTCTCTCCCCCCTTTCCCTACGACCCCTGTCACCCCCTTTACCCCCATGCCGTACATAGCATCATTCACCCCAAAACCCCCTCCTTCCTGTCTCTATTTTACCTCTGATCTCTCCCTTCCCCTCTTCCTCCATCCCCCTAAGATCTCCCCCTCCCCTCTCTCTCCCTCCTCCCTCTTCCCTCCCTCTCACCTACATCCCCTCCCCCCATGACCTCTGCCACCCCTGCCACCCCCATGCCGTACATAGCATCATCCACCACCCAAGAATCCCACTCCTTCCCTTTCTCTATAAAGCAAGATAAAGCTTTATCTCTCCCTTCCCTCTCTCTCTCTCTCTCCTTCCTCCCTCTTCCCTCTTCCTTCTCTCCCTATAACCCTCCCCACGACCCCTACGACCCTTCCCTCTATCCTACAACCCTCCCTTAACTCTTCCCCTCCCCTCCCTCCCCCCTCCCTCCCTCTCCCTCTTCCTCTCTCCCTCCCTCCCTCCCTCTCCCTACGACCTCCCCTCCCCCACGACCCTCGCCTCCCCCACAACCCTTCCCCCCCGACCACTCCCTCTCCTCTTCCCTCCCTCTCCCCACGACCCCTCCCTCTCCCTACGGCCCCTCCCCTCTTCCCCTCCCTCTCCCCTACGACCCTTCCCTCTTCCCCTCCTTCCCTCCCTCCCTCTTCCCTCCTCCCTCTTCCCTCCCTCCCTCTTCCCCCTCCCTTTTCCCCCCTCCCTCCTCTTCCCTCCCTTTTCCCTCCCTCTCTTTTCCCCCTCCCTCCCTCTCCCCTACGACCCCCCCTTCCCCCGTGCCGCCCAGAGCACTTTTTCCCCGAGGTTTCCTTCCCTCCGCGCGCCCCGCCAAGCTTCCTCTAATGACCGGGTCGTCTCGAGTCATTAGACGGAAGCCTCGACTTGCAGGTTTCGGGGTCTTCAGCCGCCATTTTTTTTTTTTTTTTTTTTTCACACCCTCCGTGTCGTGTTTTCGCTCTCCTCTTCTTTTCTCTCTCTTTCGCTTTCATTTCGGGATTTTTTTTCTCCTTTCTCTCTCTCTCTCTCTCTCTCTTTTTTATTTCGGGATTTTCGTTTTTCTTTTTTCTTTTCTCTCTCTGGTTTTCATTTCGGTATTTTCGTTTTTCTTTTTTTCTCTCTCTGGTTTTCATTTCGGTATTTTCGTTTTTCTTTTTTTCTCTCTCATTTTCAGTTTGGTAATTTCGTTCTTTTTTCTCACTTCCATACGGTCTGTTTTATTTCATTTCCGTTTTATCGTTCCCTCTTTTTCCCTCTTTCATTCAACTTCCGTATTTTCGTTTTGGTTTTCTCTCCTTCTTTCATTCCATTTCCGTATTTTCGTTTTCCTTTTCTCTTCTTTCATTTCGCGTCTCTCTCTGCCTCTGATCTTTTTGCTTGTTTTTGTTTCGCTTTATTTTGTTTTGTTTTATCTCGCTACATCTCTTCTTCTCTTGTACTATTTGTCTATCTCTGTACTGAATGGCCTATGTCTTTCTATGTTTCTCTCCATTTATTTATTTATTAGTTTATCAACCTCTCCCTACCTATCTATCTATGTATGTATCTCTTTCTGTCTCTCTCTCTCTCTCTCTCTCTCTCTCTCTCTCTCTCTCTCTCTTCTCTTTTCTTTCTTTTCTTCTTCTTCTCTCTCTCTCTCTCTCTCTCTTCTTTCTATATATATATATATATATATATATATATATATATATATATATATATATATATATATATATATATATATATCTTTCTCTCCCTCTCTCTCACTCTCACTGTATATCTATCTATCCATCTGTACACTCACATGCATGTGTGTTTATGCGGAGCGTGTGTGTCGGGGGAATAAACAAATAATTGCACGTACATCCACATACGTACACACACAAAACACCCCCAGTCACACACAAAACCACGCACACCTACGCAGCAGCCAGCCAATTTTTCCCTGTCTCTTTGTCCCCTTCAGTTCGTCTTCCGGAAGCCTCATCTTCCCCTTTCTGAGAAACTCGTAGCGGAGTCCCAGTGAGCTCCGTTATGTCCTTCCATGGCCCTCAACTTCCTATTACACAGAGCCCAACATTTTCTACTTAATGAACCCATTCTCTGCCTCACCGCTGCCGGTAATTAGACAATGCCTTGCCTCACTCTTTCTTCTTCTTCGTCGTCTTCTTCTTGTTTCATTCTTTCTTCTTCGTCGTCGTCTTCTTATTGCCTCACTCTTTCTTCTTCTTCGTCGTCTTCTTCTTCCTCGTCTTCTTCGTTTTATTTATTTATTTTTTTTTTTTCGTTCTTCCATGTTCTACGACTTGGCTTTAGTGTGTCATCGCTGTATCTTTGCTTCGCCTGAAAGAGGGAGGAAAATGTTAATAAAATAGATAATTTTCTTATCTTCTCTATTTTACGTCTAACGGTGGTCATGGTGAGAGAGGCTGCATATAAAGGTCTTTTTCCATTGGCTCTTCATTGTTTTCATCATCGTAAAAAAGGCGAAAATAAAAGCGTGAAGCGCACAGCGTAATGAGAGGGGGCCCTTAAAAGTGCTTTTCTTTAATGAATCATCTAAACCGGAACTTTTCCTTTCTCTTGGAGGCGAGGAAGGCGAATATTAGAGCCTGAAGGTGTCTTGCCCCAGCCAGCAACAAGTGCCCTGACGTTGCTGCTTCGTGTGTTCGAATCCTGGAGCTTCGAACTTGCTGTCTGTATCGTGTGTCTGAATCCTGAAGTTTCGAAATTAGTTTCGTGTCATACCGAATCCTGAAGATTCGAACTCGCTCTTAATTTTGTGTGACT
The DNA here is from genome assembly GCF_042767895.1 of Penaeus vannamei. Taxonomy (NCBI): domain Eukaryota; kingdom Metazoa; phylum Arthropoda; class Malacostraca; order Decapoda; family Penaeidae; genus Penaeus; species Penaeus vannamei. The sequence goes on along the minus strand of NC_091580.1, from coordinate 6,505,394 downwards.
TGGAATCCTAGAGCTTCGAAATTGCAATTAATTTCGTTTGATTTCGAAACCTGGAACTGCCATCTTGCTGTCAATTTCTCCTGATTCAGAATCCTGGAGCTTCGAACTTGCTCTCCATTTCGTGTGATCGAATCCCAGAGCTTCGAACTTGCTCTCCATTTCGTGTGTTCGAATCCCGGAGCTTCGAACTTGTCAGCATCGTGACAGACCGAATCCTGGAGATTCGAACTCGCTCTTAATTTCGTGTGGCTCCTTCAACTTCGAAA
>NC_091580.1:6495128-6500128 GCF_042767895.1 Penaeus vannamei | reverse complement strand
TTATTATTATTGTCATTATTATTATTATCATTATTATTATTATTACTATTATTATTATTATCGTTATTATTATTATTATCGTTATTATTATTATTACTATTATTATTATTATCATTATTATTATTATTATTATTATTATTATTATTATTATTATTATTATTATTATTATTATTATTATTATTATTATTATTATTATTATTATTATTACTGATTTTTACTCATTTTGCCATAGTTATTATTACGATTATTTTCATTATTATAGTTTTTTTTTAATTTGTGATATTGATGATGACGTTGACGATGATAGTGATGATGATGATAAATAAAATGATAATGATGAAAATAGTATGAATTATGAGGTTAATAATCATAATGATATTATTATTGTTATTATCATTATCATTAATATTGTCATTATTATTATCATTATTATTATTACTACTACTACTATTACTACTACCATTATTATCATTATCATTATTATTATCATTATCATTACTATTATCATTATCATTATTATTAGAGAAAGAGAGAGAGAGAGAGAGAGAGAGAGAGAGAGAGAGAGAGAGAGAGAGAGAAAGAGAGAGAAAGAGAGAGAGAGAGAGAGACACAGAGAGAGTAAATACATAGATAGAGAGAGAGAAAGAGAGAAAGAGAGAGAGAGAGTAAATAGATAGATAGAGAGAAAGAGAGAGAGAGAGAGAAAGGCTGTCATAATTACAGCTAACCTAAGTTGATTGAAAATATTTGTTTATTTTTTTGTGGTGGAGGAAACCCTTGCAGACAGCAACGGAATTAGTCGGATAAAACTCCGATTGGGCCGGATAATGCATTGCAAAAGGAACAATAGACCAGAGTAAAGTGTAAGAAAGGAAAATTATGAGAGAAAGAAACGGATACCGAGAAATGGGGGGGGGGGACCGTCTCCATCCCATCTCACTGTTATTGTTATGAATAACGTAATTATTGACTTATAATTAGTAGGCAGAGGGAGGGTATTAAACGAAAGTTAAACTTAGAACTGAATTATTTTTGTAGTAGAGAATATTCTTTGTTTTTCTTATAATGTTTATGGCTGGGATTTACATTTATTTATATTTATTTATACGCCATTTATTTTTTATCTTTATTTATTTATGCCATTTGTTTATTATCATTACCTACGCCAAGGAGGTTATGTTTTTGGTAGCGTGGGTTAGTTTGTTTGTTGATTAGCAGGATAACTTTTTAAAAATTCGAATAATTTTTTGCCAGAGGTGTGTCTTCGCCTAAATTAAGTGCCATTAAATTTTGGTGATTTGGATCATAATAAGGGTCCAGAATTTTTCTCAAGATTACCTTGTCATCATCATCATCACCTTTATTCCCTCTGCCAAGGATGACATGTTTATAAACGCCACCAGTGTCATTGACAACGGGTTGATATTTATATAATTCTTCAAGTGTGAATATTGCAATTGCATCAGTAGATATTGCCTTTCTGGAGGAGATACGTGCTAAGTGTTTCTAGTTTGATTATAGTATTAAGAGGTATTAATTAAAAAATTCCTATGACAGTTGTAGCTTTGACACACTCAACACTTAAATGAATTCAACCCAACCCAAAAGCCGTTGTCATGCTACCCATATTGAAGTTAGGTAAGCCAAAATTAGTCAGAATTTGGTGGCGGAAATAACAAAGTAATGTTATCATTTGTAATAAAATTGATATTGATCAATTAGGAACAGTAATTTAGTAAGAAATTATTTTACTTCACATATATGATATAAACATTTCTTACTGCATCATTCTTAAAATCAATATTATTTTGTTTTATATTATCATTATTACTATAATATAAGCATTATCAATATTGATATTAATTTTTTTTTTTTTTCATTTTTGCTATTGTCCTCATTTCATATATATTTGTTTATTGTGTGTGCCTGTGACCGTGCTTATTAAATAATTAAATCACCATTGTCATCAATCCTTTCAAAACCATAATAATTATCATTGATGGCAATAAAAGAAACCCTTTACCCCCCCCCCACCACCCCACCCCCACTACCACCACCACCCACCACCCCACCCCCCACCACCACCACCCCCACCACCTACCACCACCACCCACCACCACCCCCCACCACCCACCATCCCCACTCCCCCCACCCCACCCCCACCCCCACCACCCCACCACCACCCCACCCCAATACCCCACCACCACCACCCACCACCACCCACCCCCACCAACCACCACCACCCCCCACTCCAACACCCACCACCACCACCCCCACCACCCACCCACCAACCCACCACCACCCCCACTCACACCCACCACCCCACCACCACCCCACCCCCAACACCACCCACCACCACCCACCACCACTCCCACCCCCACCACCCCCCACCCCCACCCTGCCCCCACACCACCCACCACCCCCACCACCTACCACCCCACCCCACCACCCCCTCCACCCCCTCCCACCCCCTCCCACCCCCCCCCCCCCCACCACCCCTCCCACCCCCACCACCCCTCCCCCACCCACCACCCCTCCCCCACCACCCCATCACCACCCCTACCCCCACCCCCAGCCGAAATCCTCCTCCGGTGTCCAGAACTCGACCAACCTTCCCGCGTGCTCCATTTTCCCGCCTGAATTTCCATAATGATGGGCGGGAGGAAAGGAAGTGGCCTCGATCTCCCTTCGGTACAAGTATTCCTCTTTTTTCTTCTTCTTCTTCTTTTTCTTCTTCTTTTTTAGTTCTTTTTTTCTCTATTTCTAGCTTCTTTTTTTTAAGGGGGGTTGGGTTGTTAGTTGCGATAAGAAGCTTAAACGAGGGATCCCTTGCCTGGCGCGGACTTTATCGCAGGGGTCCCTTCGGTCTCTTCGCGCGCTTTTCTTCAACGCTCTGTCCTTGTTCTCTTTTTGTGTATTTCTCTCTCTCTCCCTTTCTTTCTTTCTTTCTTTCTCTTTCTCTCTCTTTCTTTCTCATTCTCTCTCATTCCCTTTCTTTCTTTCTCTCCTTCTTTCTCCTTCTCTCTCCTTTTTTCTCTTTCTCTCTCCTCCTCTCCCTCTCTCTCTCCTTCTCTCTCTCTCTCTCTCTCTCTCTCTCTCTCTCTCTCTCTCTCTCTCTCTCTCTCTCTCTCTCTCTTTTTCTCTCTCTCTCTCTTTATTCTATTTATTTATTTATTTCTCTCTCTCTCTCTCTCTCTCTCTCTCTCTCTCTCTCTCTCTCTCTCTCTCTCTCTCTCTCTCTCTCTCTCTCTCTCTCTCTCCTCTCCTTCCCTATTTCCTTCCCCCTTCCCTTCCCCCCTTCCCTTGCTCTCCTGTCCGTCTTCGTTCTCACTTCCTCTCTTTCGTCTCTCCTTCGCATTTCCCCTTTCCAATCCAACTCCCCTTTCCCCCCTCCCCATTCTCCCCGTCCCTCCCTCCCTCCTTCTCCCGCTTCCCTTCCTTCCCCACCCCTCCCTTCCCTCCTTCCCCACCTTCCCTTCTCCCCTTTCCCTCCTCCTTCCCATCTCCCCTTTTCTTCTTTTCTCCCTACACATTCCCCTTCCCTCCTCCGTCTTCCCTTTCCCCCCCTCCCCTTCCTCAGCTCTCCCCCTCCTCCCCTCCTTCCCCTCCTCCCCTCCTTCCTCTTATCCCTCCCTCCTTCCCTCTCCCTCCCCCTCACCTCCCCCTCCTCTTACCCCCTCCCTCCCTCCTCCCTCCTCTCCCTCACTCTTCCTCCTCCCTCCCCCTCCCCTCTTCCCTCTCCTCTCCCTCCTTCCCTCCCTCCAACCTTCCTCTCCTCCCCCCCTCCCCTCCCCCACCCGGCGGCCTCCATGGGTCTTTTATCGCCTCTGGCGCGGGTCTTCTCCGCCTCCATTAATCTCGACGCCGTTTGGAAGGGAAAAAAAAAACGAGAAGGCGGAGAGAAAGAGAGGGAGAGAGAGGATAGGGGAGGGGGAGGAAGAGGAAGGGAGGTAGGAATGGAGAGAGAGAGGGGGAGGGGGAAGGGAGAGAGAGGGGGGAGAAAGAGGGAAGGAGAGGGGAAGGTAGGGAGGAGAAAGGAGAGGAGAGGGATGGAGAGAGAGGGGAGGGAAGGAGGAAGGAAGGTAACAATGGGAGAAATTGAGAGAGAGGGGAGGGGGAGGGAAGGGCGAGAGAGAGAGAAAAGGAAGGGGAAGGAAAGAAGGTAGGAATGGAGAAAATTGAGAGAGAGACGGGGGGAGGGAGGGAGAGAGGGAAGGAAGAGAGAGAGAGAGAGAAGGAAGGCAGGAATGGAGACATTGAGAGAGAGACGGGGAGAGTGGGAGAGAGGGAGGGGAAGGAGAGAGGAAAGAGAGAGAGAGAGGGGATAGAGAGGGGAGGGAGAGATAGAGAGGAAGTGAGAGAAAGGAAGGTAGGAATGGAGAAATTGAGAGAGACGACGGGGGGAGTAGAGAGAGAGAGAGAAGGGGAGAAAGAGGGGAAGAGAGAGAGAGAGAAGGAGGAAGGAAGGAGATAGGAATGGAGAAATTGAGAGAGAGACAGAGTGAGAGAGAGGGAAAGAAGAGAAGGAGGAGGAAGGGTTGAGAGAGACTGGAGGGGAAGGAAGGAAAGAAGGAAGGAGGAACGGAGGTAGGAATTGAGAAATTGAAAGAGAGAGGGGAGGGAGAAAATGTTAGGAGAAGAAGGAGAATAAGGCAAAAAACGAGAACGGAGAGAAACAAAAGTGGAAAAGGAGGCAGAGAAATGGGAATAAAGAAATTGAAGGAAAAAGAGAGAAAACGAGGGGGTACAGGAAGTAGGAAAAAGAATAAAAAGGAGAAAGAGGGAGACATAAAGGAGAGAAAGAAAAGAAGAGAGAGGAAAAAAAATATTAGAATAAGGAAAGAGGAAGAAAAAATATTAGAATAAGGAAAGAGGAAGAAAAAATATTAGAATAAAGAAAGAGGAAGAAGATATTAAGAAAGAAAAGGAAAAAAAACAGGGAAAAAAATCCCTTTTCCTTCGCCACATCACCCCGGCGAGGAAATAACTCGGTCATTTTG
>NC_091580.1:6467628-6475128 GCF_042767895.1 Penaeus vannamei | reverse complement strand
ATATATATATATATATATATATTTGTATATATATATATATATATATATATATGTATATATACATACATACATATTTTATAAATATATATATATATATATATATATATATATACTTACATATACATACATATATATTTATATATATATATATATATATATATATATATAATTTATATATATATATATATTTATATATATATATATATATATATATATATATATATATATATATATATATATATATGTAAGTATGTATACTGTATGCATATATAAATGTATACATACATATATATATATATATATATATATATATATATATATATATATACATATATATATATATATATATATATATATATAATATAAATGTATACATGCATACATATATATATATATATATATATATATATATATATATATATATATGTAAGTATGTATACTGTATGCATATATATAAACACTGTATACAAATGCATATACACACACATACATATGTGTATATATATATATATATACACCTGTATACATATGCACACACACACACACATACATATGTGTATATATGTATGTATGTATGTATGTATGTATGTATATGTATGTATATGTATGTGTGTGTATGCGCATCCAGACAAGCGAAAACGCGTGCTTTCCTTCCGCCATTCGCCGCCAAGCCCGAAGCGACGGACACCCAGCTCGGCGAAGGGACCACGGCAGTAGCGGGGCAGATGACAGCCATATCGCATTTTTCCCTCAAGCCTTGTTGTAATCCTCGGTTGCTTGGGAGGGAGGGTAGGAGAGGGAGGGAGGGGTGGGGTGGCCGGGGGAGAGGGGGGTTGGAGGGAAGGGGGGAAGGTTGGGAGGGAGGGGGGAGGGAAGGGAAGGGGAGGATGGGAGGGAAGGGGAAAGGGAGGGAGAGGGAAAAGGGAGGGAGGGAGGATGGGGTGGCCGGGGAGAGGAGAGGGAGGGAAGGGGGGAGGGAGGAGGGAGGAGGTAGGATGGTTGCGGGAGAGGGAGGGAGGGAAGGTAGGAGAAGGGAAGGTAGGAAGGAAGGATGGGGTTGCGGGGAGTGGAGAGGGAGTGAGGGAAGAAGGAAGGAAGGGAAGGGAAAGAGGGGAGAGAGGTAAGAAGGATGGGGTTTCGGGGAGAGGAAGGGAGGAAGGGAAGGGAAGGAAGGAGGGGAGGTGGGGGTTGCGGAGGGGAGTAGGATTGGCATGGGTGCAGGGGGGGATTGGGGGGAGGGGAATGGTAGGGGTCAACGTAGGTCAGGGAGATGATGAAGTTAGGGAGAAATGAGGGTAATAATGGTGTTCTGAGGGTAGGTCAAGGGAGGGGAGAAAGAGGGGTAACGAAAGAGAGGCAGTGAACGAATGGGAGAAGAGAAAAAAAAGAGGTAGAGCAAAGAGAATGGGGAAGAGAGAGAGAGAAAAATAAATAAAAAAAGAGAGAAGCAGAAACAGAGACCGAAGAAGGACAGTGAAATGCACAAGAGAAAAGTGAAGAAAAGGAGAAAAAAAAGAAACCCTAAGAGAGATAGTGAACGTAAGCAGAAAGAAGAAGGAGAAGAAGAAGAAGGAAATAATGATAATGATAACAATAAGGATAATAACGATAAGAGTATGAAAGCAGAAAGTAGAAGAAAAAAAGGAAAGAAATAAGGATAACGTAAATAACAAAGATAATAAGAAAAGAATGAAGAAACATCAAGAAAGCCCGTAATTTTAAGCTGAACTAAGAAAAAATAAGAAGAAAAAGAAGAAATAAGAAGAAGGATCAAGGCAGCGAAAGGAGAATAAGCGAACAGTAATTTTAAGCAGAACTAAGAAAAATAAGAAGAAAAAGAAGAAATAAGAAGAAGGACCAAGGCAGCGAAAGGAGAATAAGCGAACTGGACTCAGCTGATCCTTCCTAAACAGCAGAACAGCTGATCCTTCCTAAACAGCAGAACAGCTGATCCTTCCTAAACAGCAGAACAGCTGATCCTTCCTAAACAGCAGAACCAAACGGAAATGCAATCTCCCGTGCGGTGCGGGTTGTTTTTTTTAGGCAGATTTTTCACTTAACTGCGAGACTTGCCCACGCCGGCCTATGCTCGCCTCCGCTCGTCGCCTGAGACATGGGGGAGAGAGGGAGGGAGGGGGAGGGGGAAGGAGGGGGTGGTAGAGGGAAGGAGGGAGGGAGAGGGAGAAAAAAGGAGGGGAGGGAGGGAGAAAAAGGGGGGGTAGAGGGAAGGAGGGAGGGACAGAGGGGGTAGGATGGGGGGAGAGGGAAGGAGGGAAGGACAGATGGGGTAGGAGAGAGGGAGAGGGAGGGAATGTGAGAGAGAGAGAGAAAGGGGGTAGAGGGAAGGAGGGAGGGGGTAGGAAAGGGAGGGAAGAAGGGGTAGGAGAGAGGGAGAGGGAGGGAATGGGAGAGAGGGAATGGGTGAGAGAGAGGGGGGTAGAGGGAAAGAGGGAAGGAGAGAGGGAGAGGGAGGGAATGGGTGAGAGAGGGGGGGGTAGAGGGAAGGAGGGAGGGACAGAGGGGGTAGGAGAGAGGGAGAGGGAGGGAATGGGAGAGAGAGAGAAAGGGGGGGGGGGTAGATGGAAGGAGGGAGGGACAGAGGGGGTAGAGGGAAGAAGGAGGGACAGAGGGGGAAGGAGGTAGGGACAGAGGGGGTTGGAGGGAGGGACAGAGGGGATAGGAGAGAGGGAGAGGGAGGTAATGGGAGAGAGAGAAAGGGGGGGTAGAGGGAAGGAGGGAGGGACAGAGGGGGTAGGAGAGAGGGAGAGGGAGGGAATGGGAGACAGAGAAAGGGGGGGGTAGAGGGAAGGGAGGAGGGGACAGAGGGGGTAGGAGAGAGGGAGAGGGAGGGAATGGGAGAGAGAGGGAATGGGAGGGAGAGAGAAGAAAAAAGAGGGGAGAAGGGGAAGAGGGGTGGGAGAGAGGGAGAGGGAAGACGAGTGTGAGAGAGGGAGAGGGAGGGAATGGGAGAGAGAGAAAGGGGGGTAGAAGGAAGGAGGGAGGGACAGAGGGGGTAGGAGGGAGGGACAGAGGGAGTAGGAGAGAGGAGAGGGAGGGAATGGGAGAGAGAGAGAAAAGGAGGGGAGGGAGGGAGAGAAAGGGGGGGTAGAGGGGAAGGAGGGTAGGGACAAAGGGGGTAGGAGAGAGGGAGAGGGAGGGAATGGGAGAGGTAGAAATGGGGTGGAGGGAGGGAGAGAGAGAGAAAAGGAGGGAAGAGGGAAGAAGGGTGGGAGAGAGGGAGAGAGAGAGAGAGAGAGAGAGAGAGAGAGAGAGAGAGAGAGAGAGAGGCAGGAAGATGAATGGATAGATGGTTAAAGGGATAGGGAGATAAAAAGAGGGAGAGAGAAAAGAAAAGATAAGAAAAATACATATACAGAGAGATAGAGAGAGAAACGGATACATACAAACACAAATACTCAGCAAACATACAAACAGAAAGACAAACAAACAAACAAACAAAAATCGGGAGACAAAGAAACCACCAACGAATGAGGGAAGATAGAGAATAGACAAATAATACAGAGAGAAAGAGAGAGAGCAAGTCACAGAGTCAGAGAGTAATAAAAGGCAGTAAAATTCGGCTAACAGCGACATTTCCTGAATATCATAACTGCAGCTACTACGACCATCGTTGCAAATACTGTGCTGACAGAAACGCATATATTTTCCCTTAATGTTGAACATTTTGCGGCGTGGGGGGGTGTGGGGGTGGGAGGGGGAGGGGGTGGGGGGGGTGGGGGGAGGGAGGGGGCCGTTGGTATTGCTGACTATCATTTCTAAGGAAGATCGTAAAGATATTGAATATGTGTTTAAGAAAGAAAGAAAACGTATTTATTTTATAAACTTTAAAAAATAATAATAATAAAAGTCTTAATCAGAACTAATGATTTTTTTTTTTTTTTTTGAAAATTTATTACGGCAAAAGTTTGGACGAAGATTGAAAACAATTCTGTTTTTCTCTTTTTTGTCTTTCTTTCATTATTGACAGGAAAGTTTTTGAAAAATAGAATTTTGAGTTTTGGGGAATGTTAGAAGGAAGGGGGGGGAGGAGGGGGGGCAAGACGTAGCATCAGCCTTTCTGTTATTTTTATGATAATGATGATGATAGCGATAACGATGATGATAATAATAATGGTGATAAGAATAATAATGATAATTATGATAATAATGATAAAATAGTAATGATAATGATAGTAGTAGCAATAATGCTGATAATGATAGTTAAAATAAAAATTAAGATTATAAAAACAATTATGATAATGACAATTGTAACGATACCAATGGTGATGATGATAATGAGGCTGATGTCAATAGCAAGATCAATAAAAATTATAATGAAAAAAAACGAAAATAATGATGATGTGATAATCATAATAATAAAAAATGAAAATTATAATATGATGATAATGATAGTTGTAAAATGATGATTATAATATTGATAAAATCAATAATGATGAAAAACGATAATCATTATAATGGCACTAATTATGATACCAATAATAACATAATAATTAGCATTATTAATGAAAAATAACTCGACAGAGAAGAAATGCAAACATAAAAAAAAAAATCTTTCCTCTTTTTTTCAAATTTTGCATAAACATTATATACATATTTCTCTCCCCTCATTCCCGTCCAAAAAAAAAGCTTCACCGCAGTTCATAACCAACCACACCGTTTTAGCCGAAAATTATGCATATTGGATATCGATGTAAAAGGACTGAAAGGGGTATGTCGGTTTAGCGGGATTTGCAGGCAGGGAGATACGTGCTCTCGCCGTCTCTCTCCTAAGATAATGGAGATTGGGATAAAGTGTGTTGATTTTATCTTTATTAGTTATCATTATCTTTATCATTGTCGTTGGTTATCATTATTAAAGTTGTTATTGTTATTGTTATTATCATTGTAGTTATTGTTTTGTTGTTATTACCATTATCATTGTTGTTATCATTATCATTATCATTTTAATTGTTCATTATTATTATTGCTCTTCTCATTATAATGTTAGTATTATTGTTATCACTTCTGTCCTTAATATCACGATTAATATCATTATGATTGTTATCATGATGATGATTAATATTGTTACTTCTAGTATGAATGCTGTTTTTGTGTTTGTTTTTATTAATACTTATATTATTATTATTATTATTATTATTATTATTATTATTATTATTATTATTATTATTATTATTATTATTATATTATAATCATTATTATTATCATTATTATTATTTTATGATCATTATTATTATTATTATTATTATTATTATTATTGTTATTATTATTATTATTTTATGATCATTATTGTTATTATTTTATGATCATTATTATTATTATTGTTGTTATTATTTTTATGATCATAATTATCATTATAATAATAATTATTAATATTGTTATTGTTACTATTATCCTTGTTATAATTGTTATTTTTATTATTATTATTGTCATTATGTTATTATCAATTTGTATTATTATCAGTATCATTATCATCATAAATGTTATTATTCATCACGTTACTATTATTATTATCATTGTTGCCATTACCATTTTTCTTTACAATACATTACTATCACTATTTCTATTACTACCATTATTGTTATTAATATCATTGCCTTCAGCATCATAATAATTAGTAGTAGTAATGGTAGTCAAGTTGGTGATAACGTTTGCAAAAACATTAATATCATTATCATTACCATTATTATCATTTCCATTAAGAAATATTTCCATTAAATAAAATATTTCCATTAATATATTAATATATAATATATATATTTCCATTAAAATAAAAAATTAAATTAAATTAAATTAAATATTTCCATTAATATATTAATATATAATATATATATTTCCATTAAGAAATATTTCCATTAATATATGCACCAAAATAATGCTGATTTGCCATCATTTCCCTTCATCATTAAATTCCACTCTTATTAACTTCAATACACCCAAAATGAAAGAAAAAATAAAAAGAAAAAGAAAAAAATGAAATACATCGATGATTTTATCAACATTGTTTTCTAAAAATGCAATTCAGTTTTCATTAATTTTTAACTTGTCAATATATTTTTTTGTATTGGTAATTTACGTCCACTTCGAAATCCATTTAAAAAGTCAAGTATGTCACAAACTCTCATAATGAATTGGATTGAGATTCATAATCATGATTGAATGTATATGTTTAATAGGATATATTTTTGTCATCAATGTTATTAATACTGATTAATAATTAATTATTAATAATTAATTAATTATTAATACTGTTGTCATCAATGTTATTAATACTGATGTTATTATTAGTAATGGCATTAATGGTGGTGATGATGATGATGATGATAATGATAATAACAATGATGATAATAGAGATATTAGTGATAACGATTTTAACAGTAGTGATGATATGCACTGTTATTAGTAATATCATTATTATTGTTGTTGTTGTTATTATTATCATTATTTTTTGTTATTATAATTATCATTATTTATTATTATTATGGTTGTTACTTTATTATCAACATTACCATCATCATAATTATCATTATTATTGTTATTGGTACTATTATTATCATCATCATCATCATCATCATCATCATCATCATCATCATCATCATCATCATCATTATCATCATTATTATCATCATCATCATCATCATCATCATCATCATCATCATCATCATCATCATCATTATTATCAGCAGCAGCAGCATCCTCATCATTGTTATTGTTACTATTATCATCATCACCATCATCACCACCACCATCACCATCAATCTGAACATTTCAACCACAGAACTTGAACGAAACCCGAACAAAACAAAACGAACAAAAACACTCAAACAAAACGAACCGAACAATATGACAACTAAACGAAAACCAAAAAAAAAAGCCAAAAACACTTAAACAAAACGCACAGAACAATACGACAACTAAACGAAAAGCAAAAAATAAAAATAAAAAACACTTATACAAAACGAAACGAACAATACGACAACTAAAACGAAAACAAACAAAAAAAAAGCCAAAATAATATAAACAAGAACAAAAACACAAACAAAACGCACAGAACAATACGACAACTAAACGAAAACCAAAAAAAAAAAGCCAAAATAATAAACAAGAACAAAAACACAAACAAAACGCACAGAACAATACGACAACTAAACGAAAACCAAAAAAAAAAAAAAAAGCCAAAATAATAAACAAAACGAACAAAAACACTCAAACAAAACCGCACAGAACAATACGACAACTAAACGAAAACCAAAGAAAAAAGCCAAAAACACTTAAACAAAACGAACCGAGCAATATAACTAAACGAAAACCAAAAAAAAAAAAAAGGACAAACAAAACGCACAGAACAATACGACAACTAAACGAAAACCAAAAAAAAAAAAAAGCCAAAATAATAAACACACGATCGCTCGCCCACCAGTCCCGCCAGCGTGAGGAGTGAAGGCGGCGCATCAACTTCAAGATCCATAAATCGCTAGGAAC
>NC_091580.1:6461221-6463721 GCF_042767895.1 Penaeus vannamei | reverse complement strand
CTGTTATAGGACACCCTAATATTACTCTCATGGTTTTGTTTTGTACCTTTTCTAATTTTTCTATTTTGGTTTTGGACAATGTTACTAGCATGGATGCAGCATAGTCAATAAGACTTCTAATATATTCAATGTACATTTGTCTAAGTACATTTGTGGATGCCCCTAGTCTGTTCCATGTCAGTGCTTGCAATGGTCTGTGTACAATTACACTTTTCAATAAGTTCCCCAATATCATACAATTTTCGTTTAACAGATACAGTTATACCCAAATGTTTGTATTTCCTAACCCATCCTAGTTTTTTGTCACAATAATAAATCTCTTGCTTCGCCCCTCACTCTACAATGTGACATAACCTTTGTTTTATCAGTTGATATTATAAGACCAACTTTCTTACAAACCACCAAATTTTACGTTTCTTCCATTGCCTTGAATGATGGCGCTTGTAATAAAACATCGTCAGTATATCCTACATGTACCTCATGATTAGGATATTGTATTTTAGCTATAATGTTCATCAAAATATTGAATAACATTGGTCTTAGTACACCCCCTTGGGGAGTAGCCATTTCTAATTTCATCACCCTAGAATAAGAACCTTGAAAGAATAAGCTTTTCTTGTATCTAGATAGTATTTGATCCAAGACAATGATTTTCTTTGTTAACTATCTTTGGCGGGATTGCAATAATACATCTTTCTGCAAAGGCTTTTCTTTCCCAATAGTTCCTTCCCACCTCGGTCTTTTCGGGCACGCCCAGGACCAGGCTTTGTGTGGTCCCTTACACCCCGGGCATTTCAAAATAGGCTTGTCTTGTTCGTTGCCAGCTTATCCACGCACACTTTGGACTCGTGTCGACCACCGCAAACCCCACACGTCACCTGCCCTTTGCAATGCGCCTTGAAGTGGCCCCACTGCTGACACCTGGCACAGATTTTGGGAGACTCAATGAACCTTACCACAGGACAAGGTGGTTTTATGGGAGCAAACCTAAATTTCTCGCTGGGGAGCTCACCTTTCCAATGCGCGATTACCTGCGACTGCTTCTGCTCACCTTTTATCCTCCTCTTCGCCCAGTCTCTCTCCACTCTCCGGCCTCTGCAGCTTTATTCCGTTCCACTCCTCTGTCGTCAGTTTGGTCGCGATGTCTTGGCATGTAGTGAAGTACGGAACTCGATTTCCAATATGAAGTCTCAGATTGTTTAGGCTCAACTCACCTTGAAGACAAAGTGCCCATTCTACCATTTCTTCATATGATTCTTTAATGCCGGTAGGGAAAAAAAGCTTAATTATGTTCGTGCCTGGCTTTGACTGCCGATGTAGGCCTACCTCACCTCGACCGCCTGGCAGCGCCGTCATCTCGGGTAATTTTGTGTCACTGTCGCTGTTCTCGGACAGTCTTACTCTATTCATTCTCCTTCTCTCCTTTCTACTAACTACTTGGGTGAACTCGACATCCTCTTTACCATCATCCATGGCTTCCATTTGTACCTCGTTGATCTCTCCGTCACCGACCTCGACGCTGCCAATGTTGTCGGATTCGTCACCGGTTTGTTTACCTTTTCTGGCAATCTTTCCGGGCATTTCTTCATCATTCTCTTCGCTCTCAGAAAAGGCCCTTCTTTCCCCTTTCTTCTCCTCCATCCTCTCCGTACATGGAATGATGCACAAGATGTGTATTGTTTGCCTTGTACGATGTTTCAGACCAAACTAAACAAAGCTAAAGCTGAACGACTTCCGAACACGACAATGACTCGGACGGTACTGAGAGAGAGAGAGAGAGAGAGAGAGAGAGAGAGAGAGAGAGAGAGAGAGAGAGAGAGAGAGAGAGAGAGAGAGAGAGAGAGAGAGAGAGAGAGGAGGGATGGAGAGAGAGAGAGAGAGCGAAAGAGATAGTGAGAGAGAGATAGAAGAAGAGATAGAGAGAAAATAAGCGATATAGAAAAACAATTTCTCACCCACAATACTCGTTTAACCATTACCACTAAAAGACCACAATATGACAATAAAAAAAAATCTATCGCTCCCCATCTATCATCTTAACCACGACTCCAAAGGCACCGCTCATCGGGACTACTTCCCAATAGCCTCGAGCGCTATTACCGATCCAAACTATTACTATCAAGTACCGCCAATTGCCCTATATGTCCCGCTCAAGCCCCTCCTCGCACTCGCCACCAGCCGCTCCTTCTCGATAAACGTTGCCCGTGGATTTCCTTTTTTTTTTTGGGGGGGGGGGGGTAGAGGGTCTTGCTGGCGCCTGCCCTGTCCTTCGTGCGTTAGTTTTTTTGGGGAATTTCTTAGTTTGTTGGTTTGTTTGTTTTTTTCTCTCTCTCTTTTTCTTGGGATTTTGTTTCTGTTTCTTGTAAAAGATATATATATATATATATATATATATATATATATATATATATATATATATTTATAATCTTTTTTTTTTTTAGTTTCTTGTGTTTTTTGTGATCTTTTTCTTGTGACTTTTTGTTTGTTTGTTTTCTTGTTT
>NC_091580.1:6453721-6456221 GCF_042767895.1 Penaeus vannamei | reverse complement strand
TCTCGCTTTCTTGGGTTTTGTTATCTTTCGTCTTTCGTGTCGACCTTTTTTATCGTTTTATTTCGTTGTTTTTGTGCTTCTGTCTTCGGTTGTGATAATAATAATAATAATATTTTTTTTCTTGTCTTCTACGATTTTTATGTTTTTGCTATTTTCGTTCATTCATTTGTTTGTTTGTTTTTCCTGTTTTTGTTTCGTTTTGTTTTTCTTCTTTTTTATAGTCTTTATTGTATTTATCTTTAGCTTTTTTATTCATTTTTATCGCATTCCCCGTTAGCTTTATCGTATATATCGTATTTTTAATTCATTTTAATTTTATTCATCGTTAGCTTTTTCTATCATTTTTATCGTATTCATCGTCTTTATTGTTGATTCTTTTATATCCATTTTTATCGTATTCATCGTTAGCTTTGTCGTATTTATCGTTCGTTCTTTATTATTCATTTTATCGTATTCATCGTTAATTTTTTTTATTCATATTATCGTATTCATCGATAATTCTTTTTTTATTCATTTTTTCCGATTCCCTCCCACTTCCACATTTATCATCTTTGTATTGTCTCCCCAACGCTGCGGTGACGTTGACTTAAGACCGAGAAGCATTGACAAAAGGGAGGAGGGGAAGGGGGAGAAGGAGGGGGGAATGAGGGTGAAGAATGGGAGAAAAAGTGAGAGGTAGGAAGAGAAAGGAGGAAGGAGAGGGGAAGTGTGAGGGAGAAAGGAGTGAGAAATGAGGAAGAAGTGGAAGAAAGGAGTGAGAAATGAGGGAGAAGTGGAGGAAAGGAGGAAGAAATGAGGGAGAAGTGGAAGAAATGGGGGAGGAGTAGGAGAAAGGAGTGATAAATGGGGGAGGAGTAGGAGAAAGGAGTGATGAATGGGGGAGGAGTAGGAGAAAGGAGTGAGAAATGAGAGAGATTTGGAAGAAATGAGGGAAAAGTGGAAGAAATGGGAGAGGAGTAGGAGAAAGGAGTGAGAAATGAGAGGGAGGGAGAAAAGACTGGAAGAAATGGGGAGAGAGAAAGAAAGAGTGAGAAATGAGGAGAGGTGGAAGAAGAGTGAGAAATGAGGGAGAAGTGGAAGAAATGGGGAGGAGTAGGAGAAAAGAGTAAGAAATGAGGGGGAGTGGGAGAAAGGATCGAGAAATGAAGGGGAGTTGGAGAAAGGATCGAGAAATGAGGAGTGAAACGGGGAGGTAATGAACGGGGTCAAGTGAGGAGTGCGAAGGGGAACTAGTAGAAAAGAATGAGAATGGAGGGAGGGAGAGAAGAGGAGGGAAAAAAACAGGGAAAGAATGAGAGAAAGGGTAGGAAATGATGTAGGGGAAAGTAAGGAAGGGAGGGGTAATAAAACTCACAGGTAGAAGAGGAGGATTGATAGCAGGGGGTAGAAGGAATGGATAATTAGGGGGGAGGAGGAAAGTGTAATGAATGGGTGAGGAGAGGGAGGACGAATAGGGTGTGGGGAACGGTGGGGGGGGGGGGAGTTGAGCATTGGGGGGGAGGGGAAGGGGACGGGGAGAGAAACAGGGAGAACGGGTAATAAAGAAGAAGGGAAGTGAAATATGCAACGCAGAGATAGAAATGAGCGATAAAGAGGAAGGGGAAAAGGAAGAAGAGGAGAGAGATAGAGAGAGAGAGAAAGAAAGAGATAAAAAATAAATAAAGAATAAATATTATAAAGAATAAATAATATAGTATAATAATATAGAAATGAATATGTATAATGATAAATAATTTAAAGAATAAATAAAAAATAAATACGATAAAGCATTAAAAAATGAAAAGAAAAAACCCCGATGAGGATGACAATTGCAAGGAGGAGGGGAAAGGGAGAGTAGGGGAGGGGGAGGGGAAGAGGAGGAAGGAGGGAGGGAGGAAGGGAAGGAGGAAGGCACAAAACTTACCCAAACGACCCCCTTGGACGTATAAATCAAGAATAATTTAGACCGTCAGTGTTATGACCCCCCACCCCACACCCCACCCCTCCACCCCTCCCACCCCACACCCCACCCCTCCCCCTCCCCCACCCCCTCTCTCTGTCATGGCCTTTGCATGACTGGGAAAGCGTCAAGTCCTCTCGTTATGGCTGTCTCTCGGGTCCTTGTTCTTCCGTGTGTCCGCTCGTTTCGTTAAAACTGTATTTGGTCTTGTTATCGTTATTACTTGTTAATATTACTTCCATTACTAATGTTGCTACTTTCACTACTTCTACTATTACTACTTCTACTATTACTACTTCTACTATCACTACTTCTACTGTCACTACTTCTACTATTAATACTTCTAGTATTACTACTTCTACTATTACTAATTCTATTACTACTTCTACTATCACTACTTCTACTATTACTAATTCTATTACTAATTCTACTATCACTACTTCTACTGTCACTACTTCTACTATTATTACTTCTATTATCACTACTTCTACTATTACTACTTCTACTATTACTACTTCTACTGTCACTATTACTAGTAATACTTCTACTACTTCTACTATT
>NC_091580.1:6438721-6451221 GCF_042767895.1 Penaeus vannamei | reverse complement strand
CCTCTCTCTCTCTCTCTCTCCCTTCCTCCTTCTATCGCTCCCTCTCTCTTTCTCTATCTATCTCTTCCGCTTTCTCGATCTTTCTCTTACTCTCTTTCTTTCTCTTCTATTTTTTCTCTTTCTCTTTCCTTTCCTCGCGGTTTCTCACGCTCCCTCCTTCCCTCCCTCCTTTAACAAAAGCTTCGTGACAGTGATGTAGTGTCATCATTATAAACCAGATGGAGAAAAGACCAGTCTGATTTCGGTGCATTGTGGTTTGTTTTGCTGTGTTTTGTTTTGTTTAGGAGCTGATTCCTTATTTTTTAATGCGTGTTTTTTGTTTTGTTTTTGTTGTTTTATGTGCATTTTTCCTTGTTTTGGTTCTTTGTTCTTTGTTGTTGTTTTTTTTTTTGTACTCACTGCTTCTTTCTTTCTCTCTCTCTCTCTCTCTCTCTCTCTCTCTCTCTCTCTCTCTCTCTCTCTCTCTCTCTCTCTCTCTCTCTCTCTCTCTCTCTATATATATATATATATATATATATATATATATATATATATATATATATATATATATATATACATATATATATATATATATATATATATATATATATATATATATATATATATATATATATATATGCGGGGGGAGGGATTCCAAAATCCCTCTCTACCTTTCCATTTGTCTCTCCCTTCTTCTCCCTCTCCCTCTCGTTCTCTTTATCTTTCCATTTGTCTCTCCCTTCTTCTCCCCTCTCCCTCTCGTTCTCTTTATCTTTCCCTTTGTCTCTCCCTTCAGTCTGCATACCAAAATAAGTGACTCCCCCCCCCCCCCCCCCCCCCCCCCTCCCCTGGGTATCACCACGAAATCCGCTCAGCTGGTGTCAAACGCGCCCCAGCTGGTGTGACGACCTACAGACGGCGCCGCGTGACCCATACAGCTGGCCCTAAAAGCTGGTTCTAAAAAGGCCATAAAAGGGAGCTCTGGCTTTTATCCTGCGGCGCTCTCTAATTTCCGGTGTTCCTCTAGGACGTGGTTCGCGGGGACGTCATGGGATCAAGTCCTACGCTTGTGCATGATTTTGACCAGGGTTTTACGGGCGGGGGGATACGAGCTCATTGAGTGGATGGGGTTGTGTGAATATTTTTTTTTTCTTTCTTTTTTTACTACTCATTGAGTGAATGAGGTTGTGTGAATATTTTCTTTCTTTTTATTTTTTCATTTACTTTTTTTTTACTCATTGAATGGATGATGTTTTTCTTTGTTTGTTTTTCTTATAAATGAATTTGTCTCAGCTTAGTGTTATGCAAGGTTTTGAGTTTACGGAAGGGGGATACGAGCTCATTGAGTGGATGAGGTTGCGTGAATATTTTTTTTTTCTTTCTTTTTTTACTACTCATTGAGTGGATGATGTTGTTTTTCTTTGTTTGTTTGTTTGTTTTTCTTATAAATGAATTTGTCTCAGCTGTGTAATGCATGATTTTGACCAGGGTTTTACGGGCGGGGGGATACGAGCTCATTGAGTGGATGAGGTTGTGTGAATATTTTTTCTTTCTTTTTTTACTTTTTTATTTACTTTTTTTTTACTCATTGAGTGGATGATGTTGTTTTTCTTTGTTTGTTTGTTTGTTTTTCTTATAAATGAATTTGTCTCAGCTGTGTAATGCATGATTTTGACCAGGGTTTTACGGGCGCGGGGATACGAGCTCATTGAGTGGATGAGGTTGTGTGAATATTTTTTCTTTCCTTTTTTACTACTCATTGAGTGGATGAGGTTGTGTGAATATTTTTTCTTTCTTTTTTTACTACTCATTGAGTGGATGAGGTTGTGTTTCTTTGTTTGTTTGTTTTTCTTATAAATTAATTTATCTCATCTTAGTGTAATGCAAGGTTTTGAGTTTACGGGCGCGGGGATACTACTCATTGAGTGGATGAGGTTGTGTGAATATTTTTTTTCTTTCTTTTTTTTACTACTCATTGAGTGGATGATGTTGTTTTTGTTTGTTTGTTTGTTTGTTTTCTTATAAATGAATTTGTCTCCGCTTAGTGTAATGCAAGGTTTTGAGTTTACTGAAAGGGGATACGAGCTCATTGAGTGAATGAGGTTGTGTTTTTTTTTTTTTTTCTTTTCTTTTCTTTTCTTTCCTTTTTTTCTTTTTTTTTTATGATGAATTAATTTGTCTCAGTGTAATGCAAGGTTTTGGTTTTACGGAAGGGGGATACGAGCTCATTGAGCGAATGGAGTTGCGTGTTTGTTGTTTTTTGTTTTTTGTTATTTTTTATGAATGATTGTCTCAGTTTAGTGTAATGCATAATTTTGATAAGAATTTTGCTAGCGGTGGATACGAGCTCATTGAGTGAATGAGGTTGTGTGTGTGTGTGTGTGTGTGTGTGTGTGTGTGTGTGTGTGTGTGTGTGTGTGTGTGTGTGTGTGTGTGTGTTTATAAATGAATTTGTCTCAGCTTAGTGTAATTCAAGTTTACGGGTGGGGGATACGAGCTTAGAGAGTGAATGAGGTTTTATGATTAAATTAATTAAATTTGTCTCTGTGTAATGCAAGGTTTTGCGATTGCGGGCGGGGGATACGAGCTCACTGAATGAATGAGGTTGTGTGATATTCTTTTTATGAATGAATCTGTCTCAGTGGAATGCATGGTTTTGACAGAGTTTTACGGGCGGGGATACGAGCTTATTTAGTGAATGAGGTTGCGTGTGTGTTTTATTTTATTTTTTTATTCTTTATTTTTTTTAATGAAGGACTGTCTCAGTTTAGTGTAATGCATAATTTTGATAAGAATTTTGCTAGCGGCGGATACGAAATGAGTAAATGAGGTTGTGTGATAAATATCTTTTCTTTTTTTGTATAGATGAATTTCTCTCAGTTTAGTGTTAATAGAAACATGAACGTAATCCAGATTTTTATTATGATAATGGTCTCGTTGAATGGACGAATTTCTATTTGTTTCTTGTTTTCTTCTTCTTCTTCTCGGAATATATTAATATTAAACATTAACATGATGTTAATAAAAACTAATAAATAACCAACCAATCTTTAACATTAACATCATAAAAAAAAACAAATGGAGAGGCATCAAAAGTTCTAAATATAATCTAGACGTAAAATCAGATACATAGACAATTATTCAAAAATCACAACAGCGCTGTGTTCGTTTCCGTAGCTATGTTTTAAAAGTCCCGCGGTGTTTGAATACGTGGTGTTGGCTGTGGCTTCGTCAGCGATGGATTTCTTGGGGAGACGTTGATCGTATTTCACTAAAGAATAAGTTTTTGGATTTCTGTCGATAAGGTTTCTTTGCTTTTCTTCTGTTCTTCTTTGTGATTCTTTTCCTTCTTGTTTTCTTTATCATTGTTCTTATTTTCTGTTTTGATTCTTCATCCTCTTCTCTACCTTATATTTCTTCCTGTTTTATTTTTCTTCTGTGTTTTTTTCTTATCTTGCTCTTCCCCTTCCTTTTCTTTTTCTTCTTTTTTCTTCTTCTTCTTCTTCTTCTTCTTCTTCGCCTTCTTCTTCCTCTTCAACTTCCTCTTCTTCTCCTTCTTCTTCTTCTTCCTCTTCAATTTCCTCTTCTTCTCATTCTTCTTCTTCTTCCTCTTCTTTTTCCTCCTCCTCCTCCTCCTTATCATCATCATCATCATCATCATCATCATCATCATCATCATCATCATCATCATCATCATCATCATCATCATCATCATCATCATCATCATCATCATCTTCCTCCACCACCTCCTCCTCCTCCTTCTTCTTCTTCTTCTTCCTCTTCTTCTTCCTCCTCCTTCTCCTCATACCTCTTACTATCCTCTTTAGCGATGTTTCTGTTGATCTCATCCTACTTTTGGTACAACTAAAATACTACGACTTCTATAGCAGATACTTATTTGTTGTTTCCTTCTCCATCTCTCTTTTTTATCCATATTTCTTCCATTTATTCCTTCTATTCCTAGACCTTAAATTCGCATTTTCATTGTTAATTTCCCCTTTGATGTGTGTGTGTATTTCAATAAATTTTTCTGTCTTTTCTTTATTCATTTGTATTATTCCTGTCTATGTCCTTTATTCCTTTTATTTGTGTTCTTTCCAGCGGCATTTCTATTTTATTTCATTTATTTCTTGTACAAATAATATTTTCATATCCCGTATTCCTTATATTTACATTTCAATTTTCATTTCTTGTTATATTTGTTCATATATTACAAAATTATTATTATTATTATCTTTTTTTTTACATTGCATTGTTAATTGTCTTTATTCTTTTAGCATTTATTCCAATCTTCATTTTCTTTTCCCCTTCTGTTTACATTTCAATTTGGATTTTCTCTACTCTTTGTTCATATATTCCAAATTTTATTCCCATTTGCCCCTTCTACTCTTCGTTGAATCGAGTATTCCATAAGCGGAAAATCTCAACCGCGTCTTTGGCAACACTGTCTCTGCCTCAGTGTTGCCACATCAGGGTCCCATCCTTACAACCGCCGCTAAGTGTATCACTTGTCATTGTTGCCACATTAGCGCGTCGTCGTCTACGTGCACTGTTCCCACATCAATTTAAGGTCTCTGAAAAGGTCGTTTAGGGAAAGAAATGTTTTTGCTTTTTAATGACAAGCTAAAAAAAAAAAAAGAAAAAAAAAAGAGGGGGAGAGGGAGAGGGAGAGAGAGAGAGAGAGAGAGAGAGAGAGAGAGAGAGAGAGAGAGAGAGAGAGAGAGAGAGAGAGAGAGAGAGAGAGAGAGAGAGAGAGAGAGAGAAAGAAAGAAAGACAGATAATAAATCAGTTAAGTTACACGAGCGAGTTTGATCAAATATATCACTCTGCGCCACGGACTGCAAAAGAGGTGGGAAGGGGGGATAGCGATAATTTTTTGATATATACGATTTTTTATGCATCAAATTTTCGTTCTCTTCATTAGAGAAAAAGCTCGCGTCCCGGAACGAATTTAACCTCGGCGAAACCGTAGGATAAATCCAATATTATTGTCAATAAACTGGTTGGATTAAATTCCGAATGACATGTGTCTGTAGGCTTATGTAATCAATAATTGCTATTTGTTTTTTGTTTTTTGTTTTTTGGTTGTTTTTTTGTTTATATTGAAATAATTGTGGGTTTGTCTCTTGGTTCTTGTGGTTAGTATCTTTCTAGTTATCGCTGATGTTATTATCTTTATTGTTGTTGAAAAGGTTGTGAATGAGAATGAATATCTTCACAATATAAGAGATATTTTGAACGGTTTCGAATATTTCTTCGTCAAAAATCACGTATTTCGGACGAAGATATATACGAAATCAGTCGAATATGTGAAGATATTCATTTCTCATTCACAACTTTTCTACATTTGTCAACAGAAATACGGTTCGTTGATTGCTCTTGAAAAGCTTGATCTTATCACTCTCTTTTATCATTTGTTGTCGATTTTTTTTTCTCTCTCTCATTCTCGTTTATGTGCTTTTATCATTTGTTGTAGATTTTTTTTTCTTTTTTTTTCCTTTTTTTTTTGCTAATTCTCTTTAAGAATCCTCTAAGTTTACCTTGTTTGGAACTCTCTAGAAAACTGTATTTCTTTCTGAGTTTTTTTTTTTTTTCCTCTCTTTCCTTTTTTTTTCTTTTTTTTTTTGTTGTTGTTGCCGTATGTAAACATCCCAGAGGAGCTTTGTCATTGATTATCGTTATCGGTCGGTCCATCACTTTCTCCTATTGTTGATTCTTGCATTTGTAAACATCGTCTGTCGTTGATTTATTGTCCGAATTTATCATTTGCAATTACAGTAAAACTATGAAAAATATTACTATAATTTATTATCACTTGCAATTACAGCAAAACTAACTATGAAAAATATTACTATCATTTATATTTTTAATCCTAGAATTGGTTCTTAAAGAGATATTTTCTGTATCACTTTAATTACTTACTCTTTGATTATCTTTTTTCGTTGTTTTTCTTTGGATTTTTCTCTCTTTTGGATATTTCTTTCTGTCTTGCACTTCATTATTTTTGTAATGAGATCCATTATCATTAAAATTAACTCATTTTCCTTTTTTCTTTTCGGTCTTCTTATTCCATTTCACATTTCAGTTTGTCTCATTTTCCTTCTTCTAATTTATTCTTCCACACCATCCCCTCACTTCTCTCTCTCTCTCTCTCTCTCTCTCTCTCTCTCTCTCTCTCTCTCTCTCTCTCTCTCTCTCTCTCTCTCTCTCTCTCTCTCTCTCTCTCTCTCTCTCTCTCTCTCTCTCTCTCTCTCTCTCTCTCTCTCTCTCTCTCTCTCTCTCTCTCTCTCTCCCTCTCTCTCTCTCTCTCTCTCTCTCTCGCCCTCTCTCTCTTTCTCCTCCTTCTCCTCCTCTTCCTCCTCCTCTTTCGTTCTCTCTCTCCCATTATGTCTGTCTGTCTGCCTTCTCCTTCCTCATCTTCTCCCGTCATCTATCTTTCTATTGACCAATCTTATGACCGTTAGTGTGCCATAAAAACGGGAAAATCCCCTGGATGCTGTAGACCCAAAATGCCTTTCATCCTTCCCCCCCTCCCCCTACCCCTCCCCCTCCACTTTCGATCAACCCCCTCCCCCCTCACCTTCACCTCTAGTGCCCCTTCCCCCTACCCTTCCCCCTACCCCCCCTTACCTCCACCTCTACTACCCTTTCTTCTTCATCTTTTCTTCGGCTTTTACAACCTACTTTGCTACTTCAATTTCGCTTAAACGTCTTTCTCTCTCTCTCTCTATCTATCTATCTATCTGTCTATCTCTCTGTCTGTCTATCTATCTGACTATCTATCTATCTATTTATCTCTATCTATTTATCTATCTTTCTCTGTCTCTCTATCTATCTCTCAATCTATCTCTATTTCTCTATCTATCTCTCAATCTCTCTCTCTCATTCTCTCTCTCTCTCTCTCTCTCCCTCTCTCTCTCTCTCTCTCTCTCTCTCTCTCTCTCTCTCTCTCTCTCTCTCTCTCTCTCTCTCTCTCTCTCTTCTCTCTCTCTCTGGCCCCTTCCCCTCTCCTTCCCTTCCAAACTTACCTCCTTCCTCCCTTTCTACTTATTATTCCAACTCTCTTCCTCCACCTATTCCTCCTCTCTGCCCCCCCTTTCTTTCTCACTATCGGTACCTTTCCCTTTCTTATTCCCCTTCCTTTCTCTTTCTCTGAATCATATCAGGTCAACGTATGTTAATAGTATGTGATTTGCAGTTTATCTATTATGCTTATCCTCTTTTCTGTTTCTCTCTCTCTCCTATTGTTTTTTGTTTTGTTTTGTTTTGTTTTTTTGCTTTGTTTTCTGCCTCTGGTTCTCTTTTTCGTTCTTTCTTTCTCTTTCTCTTTCTCTCTTTCTCGTTCTCTCTTTCTCTTTCTCTCTTTCTCGTTCTCTCTCTCTCTCTTTCTCTCGCTCTCGCTTGCTCTCTCTCTCTCTCTCTCTGTCTCTGTCTGTCTGCCTCTCTCTCTCTCTCTCTCTCTCTCTCTCTCCCTCCCTCCCTCCCTCCCTCCCTCCCTCCTCCTCCTCCCTCTCCTCCACTCCCTCCTCCCTCTCCTCCCTTTCTCCTTCTCCTTCTCCCTCCCCCCCCTCCCACTCCCCTTACCCTCTCCCCCTCCCCTTCCTCTCCTTCTCCTTCTCCTTCTCCTTCTCCTCTCCTTCTCCCTCTCCTTCTCCCTCTTCCTCCTTCCCCTCTCCCCTTTCCCTCTCCTCTCCCTTTTCCCCTTTCCCCCTTTCCCTCTTTCTCTCCCTTCTTCTTTTCCACCTTTACTTGTTTCTCTCCCTTCTTCCTTTCCCCCTTTCCCTCTTTCTCTCCCTTCTTCCTTTCTCCCGTTCTTCCTCGCCAGCCCCCCTTTATTTCTTATATATCGACCTGGAAGCAAAATTGCCCCAACGGACTTACAAAGCTTAGTAAGTGGTCACTTCGATCGCGCCAACTACTGGGTGATTTCCGTTTTCATTCGCTGTAAAGGAGATACAACGAACGAACGAATAAAGGGGTGCGTAAGGGGGCGGTTGATGAATGGAAGGGATGAAGTGTGAATGGTGTTGAAGGTAGTTTAATGTGGGGGGGGGAGGGGGAGGGGGAAGAATGAGGAGGAGGTGAAAGGGGAAGGGGAGAGGAAAGGGGAGGTAGAGAGAGAGAATGAGAGAGGTGGGAAGGAGATAGTTGGAGGGAGAGAAAGAAAGCAGGAGGAGAGAGAGAGAAGGAAGGCGAAGGGAGAAGGGCGATAACCAGAGAGAAAGACAGAGACAAAGACAAAGACATATAGCAATCAGAGGGCAAACGAACACACAGACAGACAACAGACAAGTGGACAAAAAGACATTTAGACAGACAGGCAAATAATCATGATATTCTGGCTGACATGGGATAGGAAAGATGGAAAAGGGAATAACGGAGACATGATAAAAAGGAGAGGAGGAATTTCTAGAACAAAGGAAGAGAAAATTTCGGGAGGACAAAGAACACAGAGACTGGTATGTCGATAGACAAAGAGAAAGAAGATTGACATGCGGATAAAGAGAGAGAGAGAGTGAGGGAAATAGAGAGAGGGCGGGAGGGGGAAGAGAGATAGAGAAGAAAAGAGGGAGAGAGAGAGTGAGTGAGAGGGAGAGAGTTGAGGAAAAGAGAGAGAGGGAGGAGGGGAAAGATAGAGATAGAGGAGAGATAAAGAGAGAGAGAAAGAGAGATGAATAGAGAAAGATAGATAGATAGATAGATGTAGAGAGAAAGATGAATAGAGAAAGATAGATAGATAGAGATAAATAGATAGATAGTCAGATAGATAGGATAGGAAAAGGGGGAGAGGGAAGAGGGAGGCCAGAGATAGGAATAAGAGAGGGAGGAAAAAGGAAAAGGTAAGAGGGTGGAAAGGGGGATCGAGAGAAGAATAGGTGAAGGGTGGGTGAAGAAGAGGAGGGGACGGAGAGTAGGAAAGAGGAGGGAGGAAGATAGGATAGACAAAGAGGATAGAGGAAGGACAGAGAAATTTATTGAAGAGGGAGAGAGGAAGAAAGGGGAAAACCAGAGGTAGAAGAAAGGGAAATAGAATAAGCCAATAAGAAAGAGAGAGGGGAAGGGGAAGAAGGAGGAGAGGAGAAATAGAGAAAGAGGGAAGGGAAATAGGATAAGTCGATAAGAAATAGAAAAGGAAAAGAGGAATAACAGGAACAGAGAGAGTAATATGAAGAAGGGAAGAGGAGAAGGGGCAGGATAAAAGAGAAAGAGATAAGAGAGGGGAAGAAAGTAGGGGGAGGCATGGAAAGAGAGAGAGAGAGAGAATGAAAAGAGAATGGGGGAATAGGAGAGATTGGAACATAGTGAAAAGGGGAGACTTCGGGAATGTGGAATGAGAGAGTGAAAAGAATTTATCTGGTAGAAATGATTAGGAAGTAAAGAAGAAGCGGATGACGAGAGGAGAGAGAGAGAGAGAGGAAGAGAGAGAGAAAGGAAGAGAGAGAGATAGAAAGAGAGAGGGGGGGAGGAAGAGAAAAAGAGAGAGAAAGGAAGGAAGGAAGAGAGAGAGAGGGAAAGGAAGGAAGAGAGAGAGAGAAAGGAAGGAAGAGAGAGAAAGGAAGGAAGAGAGAAAGAGAAAGAGAGGAGAGAGTGACTGAAAGAGGGAGATGGAGAAAAAGTAGATGATAAAAATCAACCAAAGACAAAAAGTTGCGACAGGTTTAGTGTCTATGTCAAAGAAAATCGGTTTCAGAAAATGTGATGGAAAATTTCGCAAGAAGAGCGAAAATAAAGAGAAAGGTTTATGAAAACAGGCATCAATATTCTTAGATAAGGAAAGGGAGAGGGGAAATAGGGAAATAGGGGTAGATTAGAGAAAGGAGTACCAGGAAACCATAGAAAAAAGATAAGCGAGAACTGTCAAGGAAGAGAGGGAGAGAGAGAGAGAGAGAGAGAGAGAGAGAGAGAGAGAGAGAGAGAGAGAGAGAGAGAGAGAGAGAGAGAAAGAGAGAGATAATGAGGGAGGGAGGGAGAGAAAGAGAGTGTGAGAGAGGGAGAAAAACAACATTCTTCCTCGGTCAGGATTTAAATCATAACCGAACATAAATCTGAACACATGAAAACATCAAAACACAAAATTTAAGCTCTCCTCAACGACCCAGGTGATCACTCTCCAGCAGGGACCCTTAGTGTAAGCAAGTCGATTCCTTAAAGACGTAAGACATTTTCGAGTCAATAGACAGCCTATTGAGGGAGCGAGGAACGAAAACAATGATATGAATTAAAAGAATAAGAGAGGGAGAGCATAGCTTCGCAAACAGGAACACGGGAATGCAAAATGATACGGGTTGAAACTAATATATCGACTGACAGGTAATAGAGTACGTCAGGTATGGTATGACGTCAGTTAAAGATCTACAGACATGAGAAAAAAACACAGGTATGGTATGACGTCAATTAAAGATCTACAGACGCATAAAACGCAAATAAAAACCTCTAGATATAGGAAGAAGAAAAAGATTTTGGAAAAGGGTGTATTATAACTTCATTAGATGATAGGTATTAAGAAATAACGAAGTATTATGGGGTGAGTAAGACCAAGAGATCAGGTGAAGTGACGCTGAATGTGGATAGGAAAAAGTGGATTATATAGATTTAGGGAAAGGGGGAGCGAGGAAGGAAATGGGAGAGGCCAGACAGAGGCAAAGACGATATGGAAGAGAGAAAAGGAGAGGAGGGTGGAAGAGAGAAAAGGAGAGGAGGGAGAAAGAAAAGGGGTGAACAGAGAGAGGGGGAAGGAAAGAGAGGAAGGGTGGGAATTAGGCAGGAGAGAGAGATATATAGAGAGGAGGGAGGGAGGGAAAGAGAGAACGAGAATTTACGAATTCAGAGACAAAGATATGGACAAATTATGGAGAAGGAAAGGAAGGGAAGCGAGGGATGGGTAGGTGTAATAAAATAGAAGAATTGGTCAGGCAAGGGCCGAGATAAGGAAGACGAATAAGACAACGGGAGGAGAGAGAGAGAGGAAGAGAGAGAAAGAGAGAGAGAGAGATCGAAAAAGAAAGAGAGAGAGAGAGAGAGAGAGAGAGAGAGAGAGAGAGAGAGAGAGAGAGAGAGAGAGAGCGAGAGAGAGAGAGAGAGAGGAAGAGAGGGAGAGAGAGAGAGAGAGAGAGAGAGAGACAGACAGACCGATAGACAGACAAACAAACAGACACACAGACAGATTGACAGACAGAGGGAGAGAGGAAGAGAGAGAGAGAGAGAGAGACACAGAGAGAGAGAGAGAGAGAGAGAGAGAGAGAGAGAGAAAGGAAGAGAGGGAGACAGACAGACAGAGAGAGGAAGAGAGAGAGAGAGAGAAGGAAGGAGGAAGAGGAAAGAGAGAGAGAGAGACATACATACAGACAGAGAAAAGAACATTTAAACACAGTCAGGCAGACCGACTAAGACAGATGGCCTGGCAGACAGAGCAAGAGACACAACAGAGAAGGTGTAGAAGGAAGAGACTAAGACAGACTAAGAGAGACAACAGAGAAGGTATAGAAGGAAGAGAGAAAGGAGAGAGACGACCAGAGGCGAAGGGACAATAACGCTCGGATATGAAAAGCAAATTACATAGAGGGGAAAATTGCCAGTGATATAAGGGATAAGTAGCCTTAGAGGAAGAGGCGAGGGGAAGAGAAGGGGGGAGTGGGGGGAAGCCAAGAGGGGAGGGGGATGATAGGCGATGTATGAGGGATGGAGGAGAAGAAGGGAAGGAGAGAGGAAATGGGCGTTGGGATAATGCAAAGGGTGATGGGAGGAAAGAGAGAGAGAGAAGAAGAAGGAGGAGGGGTGGGAAGACGGGAGAGAGAGAAAAAAAAAGAGAAGAGAA
Organism: Penaeus vannamei; assembly: GCF_042767895.1. NCBI lineage: Eukaryota > Metazoa > Arthropoda > Malacostraca > Decapoda > Penaeidae > Penaeus > Penaeus vannamei. Next base: position 6,439,426 of record NC_091580.1, on the reverse strand, counting down.
GGGTTAGGGAAGATAGGAGAGAGAGGGGGGGAGAGATAAATAGCCAGAGAGGAAAAGAAGAGAGGGGGAGGGAGGAAGGAGAGAAGGAGAGAGGGGGAAACAAATAGACAGAGAGAAAGGAAGAGATGGTGGAGGGAGGGAGGGAGAGAGGAAGGGAAGAAGAGAGGGAGAGAGAGAGGAGGGAAGGAGAGAGGAAGAGAGAGAGAGAAGAGGGAAGGAGGAAGGCAAGGAAAGAGAGATAAGGTGCCCCTGATAGATGAGAGGGAAAGTGAAGCAGAAGAGCCACTCTCATACATTGATGCTGCAAGATATACCTTCTACGTGTGTACATGTGCGCTGGTGTGTGTGTGTGTGTGTGTGTGTGTGTGTGTGTGTGTGTGTGTGTGTGTGTGTGTGTGTGTGTGTGTGTGTGTGTGTGTGTGTGTGTGTGTGTGTGTGTGTGTGTGTGTGTGCGTGTGTGTGTGTGTGTGTGTGTGTGTGTGTGTGTGTGTGTGTGTGTGTGTGTGTGTGTGTGTGTGTGTGTGCGCGCGTGTGCGTGCGTGTGTGCGTGTGCGTGTGCGTGTGCGTGTGCGTGTGCGTTTGTGTGTGTGTGTGTGTGTGTGTGTGCGTGTGTGTGTGTTTGTTTTAAATTTGGTGACCGTCCGCATACGAATACTCCTGCCATAAAAGATCCCAGATTTATTTTTTCTTTTTGAATATTTATAG
>NC_091580.1:6416221-6433721 GCF_042767895.1 Penaeus vannamei | reverse complement strand
TTGTGACTTAATATTTGCGTGTACATGTGTTTGTTTGTGACTTTTGTTCTTTGTTTGTGCGCGTGTTTGTTTGTGACAATATTTTCGTGTGCGTCCGTTTGTGATTTTTGTTCTCTGTATGTGCGCGTGTTTGTGTGTGACAATATTTTCGTGTGCGTCCGTTTGTTTATTTGTTTTGTGCTTGCGTTTTCGTTCATTTGAGGATATTCCGTATTTTGAGTGACGTGTGTGATGATTGAGACCCAGTGACGAAGATAATGTTAATCACAAAATTATGATGATTATGGCTGTGTTTACCCGACCGACTCAGGATTGTAATGTGACTCTCTTCGTTGCTGATTCTTTTTTTTTTTTATCTCTCCACAATATAGTAAAGGCGATTAGAAGCAGCAAAGAAGATACTAATGACTAAGTTCCGTGCAGTGTCTTGTCTCTCTCCTCCCCCCCCTTCTCCACCTCCCCCTCCCATTTCCCCTTTCCCATCCCCCTGTCCCCCTCCACGCCCCTCCCCTCCCCCTCCCTCCCTTCATTTCCCCTTAGGCACAAGGCTACTCTCCAGGTGTTTTTTTTGTTTTTTGTTTGTTTTTATTTTCTCCAGTTCGTAATTATTCTTACTTCCTTCTTCGTGTCCTTCATTTTTATTTTTCTTTTATTTTCTTTGTTAGAACTCTTGCAACTTGTTTTGTTTTTGTTTTTTTGTTTTGGAGTTTTTGCTTTTTCTCTCAAAGTTTTTAAGTAATACTAATCTTCGAATTTTCCTGTCTATTTTTTTTTTATTATTATTATTTTTCTTATATTTCTTCTTTCATCTTCACTTTTGGGTCTTATTTCTTCTTTCATTCTTCGTTTATTTTTTTCCATCACTGTTTTCTCTCTTTCTTTTCCTCCATCTTTCTGTTCGAATATTCTTCTTCTCTCTATTATTCCATTTCCTCAACTTCCTTTTTTTTTCTTTTCCTTGCAATTTCTTTTCTTCTTTTCTCGTCCTTCCTCTATTCATCTTCTCCCTTCTTTGTCATCATCCATTGTCTTACTTCCCTCCCTTTCTTGTTACCTTTTTCCATCTCTTATTATTCCACATAATAAGATGCCTCCCCCCCCCCGCCTGACCTCTTGTGACCCTCCTCTTGCGCTGTCATGTCACTGTAATGCGGTGGTTTTCCGTCATAATTTCATGACAGGGGCGTTAGTATTTAAATGTGGCAAACTCAGCCCGTAGACTTTTTCACGGCCGCGTTGTGTCCCGCTTTATTTACAGTAATTCTCTTTCCTGGCTATTAATTCATTTATTTGCCTGTCTATCTGTCTATTTATTCATCTTTCTAGTTTTTTCATGTGTTTGTCTCTTTATCTATCGTTTATCTATTTATCTTTCTAATTGTCTATTTCTCTGTCCGATTATCTACCAGCTATACATTTATCTATCTATATATCTATCCGTCTATCTTAATACGTGAATATATATAAAACAAGAGAAAGAAAGGGAAAAGTAGACAGAATATAGACAGACAAACAGGCAGGTAGACAGATAAAGGAAAAGGTAGAGTTTTAATCGAATTCAGACAGTGCAAAACTCTACGGACCACGTTTGCCTTATTTAAATACATGCGACAAAATTAAATTACAATGGAATGCCAGCATAATTCTCTCTCTCTCTCGCTCGCTCTCTCTCACTCTCTCTCTCTTTCTTTCTTTCTTTCTTTCTTTCTTTCTTTCTTTCTTTCTCTCTCTCTCTCTCTCTCTCTCTCTCTCTCTCTCTCTCTCTCTCTCTCTTTCTTTCTTTCTTTCTTTCTTTCTCTCTCTCTCTCTCTCTCTCTCTCTCTCTCTCTCTCTCTCTCTCTCTCTCTCTCTTTTTTTCTCTCTCTCTCTCTCTCTCTCTCTCTCTCTCTGTCTCTCTCTCTCTCTCTCTCTCTCTCTCTCTCTCTCTCTCTCTCTCTCTCTCTCTCTCTCTCTCTCTCTCTCTCTTTCTTTCTCTCTTTTTTCTCTCTCTCCTCTCTCTCTCTCTCTCTGTCTCTCTCTCTCTCTCTCTCTCTCTCTCTCTCTCTCTCTCTCTCTCTCTCTCTCTCTCTCTCTCTCTCTCTCTCTCTCTCTCTCTCTCTCTCTCCCGGCTCTCTTTCTCTCTATTCTCTCTTCCTCTCCCTCTCTCTCTCTCTCTCCCTCTCTCTCTCTCTCTGGCTCTCTTTCCCTCTCCTTCTTCTCCCTCTCCTTCTCCCTCTCCTTCTCCTTCTTTTCCCTCTCCCTCTCACTCTCTATCTATTTATCTATTTATCTCTCCATTTACGTACGCACAGGCATATTTCTCTTTCCTTCCCTTCTCTCTTTCTTTCGTCTTGCCTCATATGTGACTGTCATTAAAACACATTTTTTTCTTTACGGGCGACGTGTCTAAGTGAGAAATGTGATTACTCTCACTAGTACGTCTTCATATGCAAAAAAGACTCAACATTGCCCTCATTAACATGCAAGCTAGAAATACTTGTTTTTGGCGTTTGAGGTTGCAGGCCCTGTGTGTGTGTGTGTGTGTGTGTGTGTGTGTGATTGTGTGTATGTGTGTGTGTGTGTGTGATTGTGTGTATGTGTCTGGGTGTGTGTGTGATTGTGTGTGTATGTGTGTGATTAAGTGTGTGTGTGTGTGTGTGACTGTGTGTGATTAAGTGTGTGTGTGTGTGTGATTAAGTGTGTGTGATTGTGTGTGTGTGATTGTGTCTGCGTGATTGTGATTGTGTGTGTATGTCTGGGTCTGTGACTGTGTTTGTGCGTGTCTCCCTCCACGCTTAGTTTAAGATGTTTCAGCACAGATGACTTATTTTCCTACACTTTATCAATTACAACATGAAGATCATACCCAAAGAAGGAGGAAAGGAGGAGGAGGTAAAGCAGGAGTACCCAGAAGGAAAGGCAAAGAAAGACATGGAGAGTAATGCCCAATATTGCTGATGGCTTGAGAGACTTTTTTTTTATCAACGGAGGACCACTTTGCTGAGATTGAGAGAGTTTGGGATCGGTTTTAAAAAGATTGCTCATGGCCGGGGAGGAAGCAGAGATGCGAAATGTGTAAAGAACAATAATACAGTTAAAAGAAAAGAGTTATCATTTAAAAAGGAAAATCGAAAGGATCGTCTAAGATGTCACAGAACATGTTGAGAACCTGTTAAGAGAGTCATATTGATATTCAAACATACTGATATCTGCGTATTTAAAGGGATCTGAATACCCATTCAACTATCATTACAAACTCTAAATTCACGTTGTTCATTAGGGTTATAAACCAAAAACCTATTGTAGCGAGCATCGATCTTGCTTTGAATAGGTTTATTTATAGTTTGCAACATCCTAATGCATCTTCCTTGTATATGCATTGTTTATGCTAGAATACTACCATTAGGGACTGCGGTGCTTCGTGCCTGTATAATGATAGGCGTGTACATGGCTGCATGAACGTTATGTGCGTGAATGTAATCTAGTCATGTTATCATGCACCAAAAGGGGTATTGCACATTGAGTATTTTCGACCATTGAAGCATTTCCTACTGCGACATTTTCCTGCAGTTGCTAATGAGCAGAAAAAATCACCGTGTGTGTGTGTGTGTGTGTGTGTGTGTGTGTGTGTGTGTGTATGTGTGTTGTGTTGGTATGTTGGTCTATACGTTATTATCGTCAAACGTATTGAACTGCTTGGGTTAACATGTTCAGTATTATTAGTGTTTTTTTATCATTATTATTATTATCATTATTATTTCTTTTTGGTTATCAACTTCACCTTTTGTGGAATTATGATTCGTCATAATCTTTGAATAACCGCAAACTTCATAATCATTTCAACATGCAGTCGTCCTTCGCTCTCAGTGTATAACCAGTTATTGTTTTCTTTAATTGGTTTGACATTTTCTCCTCTTCCTTCTACTTATTCTTTCTTTCGTATATTGTTTTATCGTTTTTGTGTATTTTTTTCTTGTTGTTTATATTTTCGTCAAAAATATATAGACAAGAAAAGATATCTGACATAAGAATTTCTATGTATGTAATCTATATAACAAAATGTAGATAAGTTTCACAAAGGGATATGTACTTACTACAAGCAAAGTCTCCTCTGCCCCCCCACCCCACCCCCACCCCCGCCAACCAGAAGGCAGCATTTGAAGGTCAAAGGAGAGTGGATGTGTCTCTGTCCTTGTGTTTCTAATAATAACAAACATCTACCAAGATACACTTTCTTCCCCTTTTGTATTCTTCCATTCCCCGCCCCCCCTCCCTTACCCGGACACCCAATTACCTTCATCCTAACATTTTCTCTCCTCCCCACCCCCTTCCCTCCACCCAACTCCCCTACCCCCTTCTCCCCACCCAACTCCCTCACCTCCTTCCCCCCACCCAGCTCCTCACCCCTTCTCCCCCACCCACATCCCCACCCCCTTCCTCCCACCCAACTCCCCACCCCTTCCCCCACCCAACTCCCCATCCCCTTCCCCCCACCCAAATCCCCCTACCCAACTCCCTACTCCCTTCCCCCTACCCAAATCCCCCCCTTCCCTCCACCCACATCCCCACTCCCTTCCCTCCTCCCAACTCCCTCCCCACTCCCTTCCCACCCCTTTCCCTTCCCCACCCAAATCCCCACTCCCTTCCCTCCTCCCAACTCCACCCCCTTCCCCCCACCCAGCCTCCAACTCCCTTCCCCCTCCCAACTCCCCTCTCCCCCTACCCCGTGCTGTTCTCCACCGAGGCACTACACACTACACTTGCTTCATCCGCAGTAAGAAACAGGAGTAGCCGAGCGTGACTATTGTATCCACGATCTGTTTTTGCTGCCTCCTGTTTCCTGTTCTTTTGGAGTTTTTTCTTCTTCTTGCTGTTCTTCTTCTTTTGTTGTTGTCATTCTCTCGACAGCTCGTATTTCTCTCTATGTATTACTATGTATCACTCTCTGTCTCTGTTTCTCTCTTTCTCTCTAAGTATTATCTCTCTCTGTCTCTCTTTCTCTCTCTCTCTCTCTCTCTCTCTTTCTCTCTCTCTCTCTCTCTCTCTCTTTCTCTCTCTCTCTCTCTCTCTCTCTCTCTCTCTCTCTCTCTCTCTCTCTCTCTCTCTCTCTCTCTCTCTCTCTCTCTCTCTCTCTCTCCCTCTCTCTCTCTCTCTCTCTCTCTCTCTCTCTCTCTCTCTCTCTCTCTCTCTCTCTCTCTCTCTCTCTCTCTCTCACCTCTTTCTCCCATGTATCTTTTCTTTCTTTCTTTCTACCTCTATCTATTTATCTGCGTATAGTGCTGCGTGTATGTACGCATGTGTGTATATGCAAAAGAGAGAGAGAGAAAGGGACTATACCCTCTTTTTACTTACACACATTCCCTTCACAAAACACTAAAACCCCATATCAGCAAAGACAGGTAAATGAATACAGACACGGATCCAAATAAAAAAACGAAAAAAATAAATAAAACTGGACGTCCAACCCATTTTTTTCCCATTCTCTGTCTCCCTTTGTCTTCCCCGTCTGGAGCCCCCGTGTGTTGCGGTCACCGGCAGACGCACAAATGCCCCTTGGGAATTCGTATCAGAGGGAATAGGGGCTGTTACTGGGGATAAATATATATGAATGGGACATTGATTTGATGTTAAGGGAAGTGGAAAGGAAAGGAAGGGGAGGAGGGGTGGGGGATGGGGGGGTTGTATGTGTATCTGTATGTGTGTCAATAGGATGGTTTATGGTTGTGTGTTTGGTGGGAGAGAGAGAGAGGGGAGGGAGGGATTTTTAAAAAGCAATGAGAGAAACAGAAAGAAAGGTTAGAAGTAATGAGGAAGGAAGGATGGAGGGAAAGAAAAGAGAAAGTGAGGGATGGAGGGAGGGAGAAATAAAAGAGAGAGAGGGGGGAGGGGAAGAGAGAAGGAGGAAGGGAAATAGAGAGAGAGAGAGAGAAGGTCGGAGGAAGTTAAAGAATAGAGGGGATAGTAAGGCAGGAGAAAGCTGAAGGAGCTAAAGAGAGAGAGGGGAGAATAAGAAAGGAAGAGGGAGAGAGAGAGAGAGAGGAAGGAAGAAGGAGAAGGGGAGCGGAAGGAGACGGACTTTCACGACAAAAAAAAATAAGAAAATGAAAAAATAAAAGCGGTTCGGATTCAATGAGATGAGAAGTTGATTTAATTTCAGATTTAGATTTTCTTCGATTCGGTTTCAGTGTCCTTTTATGAGGCAGTGAATTTCTTTGATTTGGTTGTGATTGCCTTTTTCTGATTTTATTTTTTTAATTCATTGGAATAGACGGGGAGGGAGGGGGAAAGGGGAGAGAAGAGAGAACGAGAGAGAGAGAGAGAGAGAAAGAGAAAGAGAGAGAGAGAGAGAGAGAGAAAGAGAGAGAGAGAGATAGAGAGAGAGAGAGAGAGAGAGAGACAGACAGACAGACAGAGAAAGAGAGAGGGGAGAAGGAAGGATAGGAGAGAGAGCGGATGATAGGAGAAAGGAAAAAATAAATAAATAAATAACTAAAGGAAACCTTTTAACAATCTGGGTGCTTTGTCCATTTCACTGTGTTTTTACATAATGCTTCCTCCTCTTTCCCTTTCGCTTCCTGCCCCTTCACTTCCTTCCTCTTCCCTTCCCCCTTCACTGAACCTACCCATCCTCCCTTCCTCCCTTCTTCCTCCTCCTCCTCCTCCCTTAACCCTTTTCTCCCCTCCCCCTCCCTTCCCCTCTTTCCCCTTCCTCACTTTCCCTCCCCTCCTCTCCTCCTACTTCTTCCTCTCCTCTCTTCCTCCTTCCCTCCTCCCCTTCCCTTTTCCCCTTCCTCCTCCTCCCTCCCTCTCTCCCTCCTCCTCCCTCCTCCTCCCTCCTCCCTTTCCCCTCCTACCCTTCCCTCCCTCCCTTTCCCTCCACTCCCTCCCTCCCTTTCCCTCCCCTCCTCCCCTCCCCTCCTTCTCCTCCTCCCCTTCCTCCTTCTCCTCCTCCCCTTCCTCTCTTCTCCCTCCTCCCCCTTCCTCCCTTCTCCTCCTCCCCTTCCTCCCTTCTCTCCTCCTCCCTCCTTCCTCCCTTCTCCTTCTCCTCCCACTTCTTCCCCTCCTCCCCTCTCTCCCTTTCCCTTCCTCCTCTCCTCCCCCTTCTTCCTCCCCCCCCTTTCCCTCTCCTTACCCCCCCTATTCTCCCTACCCTGTCTCCCCACACGCGTCGCTGAGACATTGAACATTTCGAAATTAACGACCGTCAGTGGTCTCTGCGACGTTATTCTGCGTCCCCCCACTCCCCCTTCCCTTCCCCCTCCCCCTCCATTCTCCTCAACGTCACTCTCCCTCCCTCCCCCTCCCCCTCCCCTCCCCCTCCATTCCCCTCCCCCTTCCCCTCCCTTCCCCCTCACCGTCCCCTCCCCCTCCCTCTCCATTCCCCTCACCGTCACTCTCCCCCTCCCCGTCACTCTCCCCCTCCCCCTCCATTCCCCCCCCCCGTCACTCTCCTTCTCTCTCTTAACCCCCTTCCCCGCTTACCGGTGTACCTCTCCCCTCTTCCTATTTTCCTCCTCGCCCTTTCTTACAACTTTATTCTCCTCCCTTATTCCTCTCCTTCCATCCGTGTCCTCTCCCTCCCCCCCCACCATCCTGTTTTAGGCCTTCCCCTCCCCCCTTTCTCACGCTCACCCAACTCCCTCTCACTGGCTGTATTCCCCACCTTCCCCTCCACCTCCCCCTTCCCCCAAATCTTCAATGCCCTTGTGCAGTTATTCCGTTTTCTCCCCTCCCACCTCCCACTCTCACACACCCCTCGGCTAAGAACTTCCTTCCCCCTAATCATCCCCCTCCTCCTCCCCCTCCCCTTCTTCCAAATTCTTCTCCACCACCCCTCCTTCTCCCTCACTCTCACCCTCCTCCCCCACCACCCCTCCCCTCCCCTTCTTTCAAATTCTCCACCACCCCTCCTCCTCCTCCTCCTCCTCCTCTCCTCCTCCTCCCTCCTCCTCCCTCCTCCTCTCCTCCTCCCCACCACCCCTCCCCTCACTCTCTTCGCCCTCAATCTCCTCCACTCTTCCCTCCCCCTCCCTCTCCCTCACCCACCCACCCACCCCAACCGCCCATCCCTTGGACACAAGAATCATGAAGGATCCTTCCCCACGCCCACAGACACATCGAACCTCAAAGCAAAGCGACGGGCGGGCGTGATGGGTGCCTCGATCGCGGGTTTCGGATGGGCGTGCATGGCTGATCTTGAGATAAACTCGGAGTCTTTCGTGGGCGGGATGACCTCCCCCCCACCCCCCCACCCCCGGTTGGCAGACGCGGGCGGTGTGTCTGGGGAAGTGAGGGGAAGGGTGGGGGGGGGGGTGCGAGGATAGGACAGGGATTCGGGTTGGGGATGGAGGGGGAGGGGGCTGAGGGCGTGCCAGAGAGGTGGAGATAGGGGGGAGAGGGAAAGGGAGAGATGAGAACGAGAAAGAAAGAGAGAAAGGGATACAGAGAGAAAAAAAAATGGGGAAAGAAGAAATAGATAGACAGATTGATGGAGAGAGAGGGCATGAGGTAAGGGGAGGGAGAAAGAGGTTTAAAAAAAGGTAAGTGAGAAATTACAGAATAACCATTTAGAATTATTTATAAAAAATATAGGAAAGGGGAGAACACACAAACAAACAAACAAAAAAACAAATCAGGAACACACAAACTCACAAACAGCTCCCCAAACACCAAATTAACCCGTGGAAGCCCCCAGCCCTAGACCCCCTGGAAGCCCCCAAGCCCTAGACCCCATGGAAGCCCCAAGCCCTAGACCCCATGGAAGCCCCAAGCCCTAGACCCCACGGAAGCCCCCAAGCCCTAGACCCCATGGAAGCCCCCAAGCCCTAGACCCCATGGAAGCCCCCAGGCCCTAGACCCCATGGAAGCCCCAAGCCCTAGACCCCATGGAAGCCCCCAGCCCTAGACCCCATGGAAGCCCCCAGCCCTAGACCCCATGGAAGCCCCCAGCCCTAGCCCTGGAAGCCCCAAGCTCTAGACCCCATGGAAGCCCCAAGCCCTAGACCCCACGGAAGCCCCTGCCCTAGACCCCATGGAAGCCCCAAGCCCTAGACCCCACGGAAGCCCCAAGCCCTAGACCCCATGGAAGCCCCAAGCCCTAGACCCCACGGAAGCCCCAAGCCCTAGACCCCACGGAAGCCCCCAGCCCTAGACCCCATGGAAGCCCCCAGCCCTAGATCCCATGGAAGCCCCAAGCCCTAGACCCCCTGGAAGCCCCCAGCCCTAAACCCCCTGGAAGCCCAGCCCTAGACCCCATGGAAGCCCCCAGCCCTAGACCCCTGGAAGCCCCAAGCCCTAGACCCCATGGAAGCCCCAAGCCCTAGACCCCACGGGAAGCCCCTGGGCCCTAGACCCCATGGAAGCCCCCAAGCCCTAGACCCCATGGAAGCCCCAAGCCCTAGACCCCATGGAAGCCCCAGCCCTAGACCCCTGGAAGCCCCAATCCCTAGACCCCCTGGAAGCCCCCAGCCCTACACCCCCTGGAAGCCCCCAGCCCTAGACCCCATGGAAGCCCCAAACCCTAGACCCTGGAAGCCCCAAGCCCTAACCCCATGGAAGCCCCCAGCCCTAGACCCCATGGAAGCCCCCAGCCCTAGACCCCATGGAAGCCCCAGCCTAGACCCCATGGAAGCCCCAAGCCCTAGACCCCATGGAAGCCCTCCCAAGCCAGACCCCATGGAGCCCCCAGCCCTAGACCCCATGGAAGCCCCCAGCCCTAGACCCCATGGCAACCCCCAGCCCTAGACCCCAGGAAGCCCCAAGCCCTAGACCCCATGGAAGCCCCCAGCCCCAGACCCCACGGAAGCCCCCAAGCCCCAGACCCCATGGAAGCCCCCAAGCCCTAGACCCCATGGAAGCCCCCAGCCCAGACCCCATGGAAGCCCCAAGGCCTAGACCCCATGGAAGCCCACAGCCCTAGACCCCACGGAAGCCCCAAGCCCTAGACCCCATGGAAGCCCCAAGCCCTAGACCCCGGAAGCCCCAGCCCTAGACCCCATGGAAGCCCCAGCCCTAGACCCCATGGAAGCCCCAGCCTTAGACACCATAGAAGCCCCAAGCCCTAGACCCCATGGAAGCCCCCAGCCCTAGACCCCACGGAAGCCCCCAAGCCCTAGACCCCATGGAAGCTCCCAGCCCTAGACCCCACGGAAGCCCCAAGCCCTAGACCCCTGGAAGCCCAAGCCCTGACCCACGGAAGCCCCAAGCCCTAGACCCCATGGAAGCCCCAGCCCTAGACCCCATGGAAGCCCCCAGCCCCAGACCCTGGAAGCCCCCAAGCCCTAGACCCCCTGGAAGCCCCCAAGCCCTAGACCCCACGGAAGCCCCAAGCCCTAGACCCCACGGAAGCCCCCAAGCCCTAGACCCCATGGAAGCCTCAAGCCCTAGACCCCATGGAAGCCCCCAGCCCTAGACCCCCTGGAAGCCTCCAAAAGCCCGTCTCCCAAGGGCGCGACCTGCCTGACGGAGATGAAGACCCTGAGCGCCGACCTGAGACGCGACAGTGTTCGAGAGTGATCCTGATGGAGGAGGAGGGAGGGGGGCTGAGTACAGGAGGGGGAGGGAGAGTAGGGGAGGAAGGGGAGAATAGGGAAGAGGGAGAGTGGAGAAGAGTAGAGGAGGAAGGAGGGAAAGTAGGGGGTGAGTGAGGAAGGAGGGAGAGTAAGGGGGAGGGGAGAGAAGGGGAGGTATAGAAAGAGTAGGGAGGAGGGGAAGGGAAGGGTGAGAGGAGGGAGAGTAAAGGGAGAAAGGGGAAGTGTAGGGGAGAAGGGGGAGAAGAGTAGTAGGGGATGAGGGAGGAAGGAGGGATGTAGGGGGGAAGGGAGAGCAGGGAGGTATAGAAAGAGTAGGGAGGGAGGGGAAGAGTAGAGAAAGGGGGAGAGGAGGGAGAGTAAAGGGAGGAAGGGAAGTGTAGGGGAGAATGGGGGAAAGAAGAATAGGGGATGAGGGAGGAAGGAGGGATGGGGGGAAGGGGAGGTAGGGGAGGTATAGAAAGAGTAGGGAGGAGGGAGGGAGAGTAAAGGGAGAAGGGAAGCGTAGGGGAGAAGGTGGGGGGGGGGTATGGTGAAGGCGTGGCGTTGTGTGATAGCCGATTAACGTTATGAATGAGGCTGTATTCGGCGTTGAAATGCTAATAAATTTGCCATCAGTTTTTGGATGGATTTTTTTTTTTTTAGGGGGAAGGGGGAGCAGGATGAGAGATAAGGGAGAGGGAGGATGAAGAATAGGGGACGAGATGAGAGTTAGGAAAGGGGACGGGGGATGGGAGATGGGAAAGAGAATAAGGAAAGAGAAAGGAAAAGGAAAAGGGAAAAAAGGGAGGACAGGGAGAGTAGGAGGAAAAGGGGGAATGGGAGAGGGATGGAGAATGGGAAAAGCGAAGAAGGAGAGAGGTGGATGGAGAATGGAATAGATAGAGGGAAGGAGGAAAGGGCCCTTAGGCAGAGAAGGGGGATGGGAAAGGGGAGAGAAAGAGAAAAAAGGGAGAGGGGAATCACAAGATAAAAATAAAAGAGAAAGGAGAAGACAGGGGAAAGGGAAAGTAAAAGGAAGGGATTAGGGAAGAAAGAAGAGAATGAAACACAGGCAGGAAGGAGAAAAAGTGAAAGGTTAAACGTAAATGAGAGACAGGGAGAAGGAGAATAAATGAGAAGAGGGATGAAAAGGGAGAGAGAGAGAGAGAGAGAGAGAGAGAGAGAGAGAGGGAAAGAGAAATAGACAACGGAGAGGGGGGGGGGAGGGAGGGAGGGGAAGAAGCTGGTGCGTCGCTGCCAAGACGTGAAATGAGGAGTGGAATATTATGCAACTTGCTGTCATTTTAACAATAATTAAGGTAAAAATGATCGTGATAATAGTGATAATCATGATGACTCATAATAGTAATTCCTAAAATAATGATGATGATGAAAATTATAACAAAAGTAATGATGATAATAATAACAATAATGCTGATAATGATGATGGTAATGACGATAAGATAAGGATAATGATATAGATAATGATATAGATAATTATAATAATCATTATCATCATCATCATCATCATTATTATTCATATCATCAATATCATTACGTCGATAACAAAAGCGAAGAAGGCAAGGATATGATAACAATCGCACCAACAGCAAAGACAAAGACAGAAAGACAAAGAAGACAAGAAAAAGACAAACAATTGCCTGACTACATGGCGAACGTATGAATATGAACGAGATCTTGGCAAACCCGGTGATTCTGGAACAAACAAACAAATAAACAAGTCCCGGTGGTACAAGAGGAGAGGTGATTAAGCAGCGCAAACAGAGCATGGCGGCAAACAAACAAACAAACTAACTCTCGGAGGTGATAGAAGTCAGAAGTGACTCGGGAACAAATAAACAAATAAAAAAATATATATCGTCGGGAGAATAACAAGAGCGACTCACGAAGAAAATCGCAAACAAAGAAATAAATTCGCAGACAAGCAAACAAACGAAGATGCGACTCTGGCACAGCAATAAACAAACATACAAACGAACTGGTGAGATAATCAAGAGGCGACACCGGAAACAAGCAAACAAACACAAAATCCCAAACAAACGAAGAAGCAATCCCGACATACCAACAAACAAAAAACAAACCAACAAAGCGGCTAAATAAACAAACAAAAAAACAAAGAAATAACCCAACGAGAACATCAAACAAACAAACAAACCTCCCATCCGGACCCCCCCCCCAAAAAAAAAAAAAAAATCGGCGGAAATCTGCCCCCTTTCTTAATACAACAAAAAACAAACAAACAAAAAAACTTCCGCCGACAAAATAAACAAAACAAGAAGCTCTCGCGGAGTTTATGGACCGACATAGACATGATTGCAGCCAACGACTTACATGGGCCATTTAATTCCTGTTTGTGGGGAAGGGAAGGAGGAGGGGGGAGAGGGGGTGGGGTGAGGGGAGGGGGAAGGGAAGGAGGAGGGGGAGAGAAGGAGGTGGGGTGAGGAAGGGGAAAGGAGGAGGAGGGAGGAGGGAAGGGGGAAAGGAGGAGGAGGGGGAGGGAAGGGAGGGTGGGGAGGGAGGGAAGGGGGAAGGAGGAAAGGAGGAGGGGGAGGGGAAGGGAGAGAGGAGTAGGGGGAGGGAAGAGCGAGAGGGAAGGGAAGGGGGTGGGGTGAAGAAAGGGTAGAAGGAGGAGGAGGGGAATAGTGGGGAGAAGGTGGGGGGAGTTGGGGGAGGAGGAGAAGAGAAGGGGTGTGGGGGGAGGGAAGGAGAGATGGAGTTGGAGTAAGGGGGAGGGAGGCGATAGCGTGGGGGTGGGGAGGAGGATAAAGGAGAGAATACCCAGGTAAGATGAAGAGAGTCAGAGGAGAGAGAGTAAAACGAGATCGAGTAAAGAGAAAGAGAAAGTGAGGATAGGGAGAGAGGATAGAGGTGGAGAGGAACGAAGCGAACGAGAGAAAGAGGATAGGGAGAAAGGATAGAGGTGGAGAGGAACGAAGCGAACGAGGAGAAAGGGGCGAAGGGATGAGGTGGAGGATAGACGGAAGAGGAACTAGGTGGGGTGAAGGATGGGGGTAGGGAGGGGGGTGGAGGAGGGGGTGGGTTGGGAGAGGAAGATGAAGATTAGGATGGTTGTTAAAGAGACGAGACTGATCGACTCCAAGACGGAAGCAAGGTCTTAACTTGGGGAGTTTCTTGTGTTTTTTTTTTTGTTGTTGTTGATGTTGTTTTTTGTGTTTGTTTGTTTGTGTGTGTGTTTCTTTCCTTTCTCTTTTTTTCTTTTTTTACTTTGTTTTTCTTTTCGTTTTTTCGTTTTTTTCTTGGTTTTTGTTTTCTTTTCTTTCCTTTTTTCGTTTTATTCTCTTTTCTTTTTCTTTCTTTCTGTTTTTTGTTTTGTTTTTGTTTTCTTGTCTTTCTTTTATTCGTTTTTCTCTCTTTTCTTCTTCTTTATTTCTTCTTCTCTTTTCCGTTTTTGTCTATTTTCTTTTTTCTTTTTCATATTTTTTGTTTGTTTGAGGAAGGCACTTACGAATCTGCACGTGTTATTTGCAATGATGGTGCTACTATTGCAACATAATTGCAAATCTGTTGACTAATAATGACGCACAATAGTTGTTAATTTTCGTCAACAGAATGCGTTAGAGTGAGAAAAAAAAATCAGAAATTCGTAGATGTAAGTTGTGAGAATTCGGCTCTTTAGCTTCGTATGTTGGAAAGGCATTCGTGTACGTGTGTGCGTCTGTGTGCGTGACATGCAGATCCAACAGGCGAGTGGGTGTGGCCTAGAACCGTAAGGGGAGGGGGGGAGGGGGAAGGGTGTATCGGTTCATTTTGTTTCTTGTTTCATCATCAGCGGAAAGAAGACAAATAATGGTCCATTATTTCACTAATTAATCTACCAATATGCTTACGAATCTAAAATATTGCTTGCCTTTTTATTTTCTCTCTCTCTCTCTCTCTCTCTCTCTCTCTCTCTCTCTCTCTCTCTCTCTCTCTCTCTCTCTCTCTCTCTCTCTCTCTCTCTCTCTCTCTCTCTCGCTCTCTGCTCTCTCTCTCTCTCTCCCTCTCTCTCTCTCTCTCTCTCTCTCTCTCTCTCTCTCTCTCTCTCTCTCTCTCTCTCTCTCTCTCTCTCTCTCTCTCTCTCCTCTCTCTTTCTCTCTCTCTCTCTCTCTCTCTCTCTCTCTCTCTCTCTCTCTCTCTCTCTCTCTCTCTCTCTCTCTCTCTCTCTCTCTCTCTCTCTCTCCCTCTCTCTCTCTCTCTCTCTCTCTCTCTCTCTCTCTCTCTCTCTCTCTCTCTCTCTCTCTCTCTCTCTCTCTCTCTCTCTCTCTCTCTCTCTCTCTCTCTCTCTCTCTCTCTCTCTTTCTCTCTCTCTCTCTCTCTCTCTCTCTCTCTCTGTCTCTGTCTCTCTCTTTTTTTTATTTATTTATTTTTTTTTTTTATTTTTTTTTTTTTTTTTTTGCCTTTTTCGTGATTTGATTATTTCTTGTTCGTGCTTCTTGAGAGATCACGAGACACAAGTTAGAAAAAAAAAAGAAAAATGAAAGTGATTCTGAAAGTTCTATTCATTTGTCTAAGTGCATTTTGATGTCCTTAATAACCGCATTGTGCTCGGGGTTATGACAAGTGCTGAAAGGAGGATCGGAGAACCTACTCTCGGCGTCCCTAAACCGACTCAAAAGGAATCGGAACCTCTTTACGGGGATCACGACCATAAAACGTGATCTATTACTCGTCCCGCTATTGTAGAATCGAAAGAAAAATGGCGGGAGAAATGAAAGAAAAAAAGAATATACGGCTCTAATTGATTGTCGGTCAGAATTAATCTCTCTTTTTCTTTCTGTCCTACGAGAGGAAAGAAGAGGGTATAAAATGGATCTTTTTCAGACTCGCCTCCTCTTTATCCAAGGCGCGATGTCTTTGTCCTTATCCCAGGATTCATTAGCGGTCGGATGTCCTTGGCAAGATCTAATCACTTGTGGTGAAGTAGGGGGGGGTGAGAGAGGGGGGAGAGGGTAGTGAGGGGGGAGAGAAGATAGGGGAGGGATGTCATAGCAGAGGAGAGGAGGGAAGTGGGGTGGTGTTTGGAGAAGGAGGGAAGGGGGGTGGTGTTTGGCAGAGGAGGGAAGGGGTGGTGTTTGGAGAGGAGGGAAGGGGTGGTGTATGGAGAGGAGGGAGAGGTGGTGTTTGGAGGAGGAGGGAAGGGGTGGTGTCATGGAGAGGAGGGAGAGGTGGTGTATGGAGAGGAGGGAAGGGGTGGTGTTTGGAGAGAGGAGGGAAGGGGGTGAAGTTTGGGAGAGGAGGGAAGGGGTGGTGTATGGAGAGGGGAGGGAGGGGTGGTGTTTGAGAGAGGAGGGAAGGGGAGTAGGTGTATGGAGAGGAGGGAGAGGTGGTGTTTTGGAGAGGAGGGAAGGGGTGGTGTATGAGAGAGGAGGGAGAGGTGGTGTTTGGAGTAGGAGGAAGGGGCGGTGTATGGAGAGGAGGGAAGGGGTGTGGTGTTTGGAGAGGAGGGAAGGGGCGGGTGTATGGAGAGGAGGGAGGGTGGATGTTCGGAGAGGAGGGGAAGGATAGGGGGGAGGGAGGAAGAAGAACTTAGGGAAAAGGGTTGGATACAATAGAACGGAAGGGGAGAGAGAAGGAAGAGCAGGTGGTCCGGAGATAGATAGGGAAGAGGAAGGGAAGGGGAGAGGGGGAGGGAGGGAGGCAGGGGAAGGGGTTAAGGGATGCTAGCATGGTAACAGCGGAGAATTCCCCAAAAGCGCTGAGTCACCGTGACCGTGAATATTTAAACGGTTTACGCGCGTGACTGATGCAGGAATTGGATAGGCCGGGAGTTAAATTCATTACTGGTTATCGTTGCACAAGAATCCATTTTGCATTTACGGTCGCTCTTTTTTGCACCGTCACTTGCAACTCCTAATATTTCTTCGACGTATTTATATTATTATCTTCTATCTAATCGTTTTAATCTAATCGTTTTATTCTTTATTATCATGAATTGTGAGTTTTTTTTAATATCGTTTTATTCTTTATTATCATGAATTGTGAGTTTTTTTGTTGTTTTTTAATAGTTTGGTTACCCATGTGAAACTTTATTTTCCACTTAGTAATAACAAACTTTGCTTACTTTTGTAATCAAGTAATGAAGATGAGAAGGAGAAGAGGGAAAAGGAACATCAAAGAAAATTGAAATAAAGAATAGTTAGAGACGGGAAAAAGTTTAGAAGAATGAAGGTAAACAAGAACCGGAGAAAAGGGAGTAACCAAGGCAAAATGGTAATAATGATGATAATATCGATGATACTAATGATAATGATACTAATGATAGTAATAATGATGGTAATACTAATGATAATGATAGTAATAATGATGATGATAATGATAATAGCAATGATCTGATAATAACGGCAATGATAATGATGATAAAGCTAAAAATAGCAATAGCACTCAGAGAAAAAAAAATACCCAAGAAAGAACAAATAAAAGGAGGTACGAAAATAAACACAAAATCAAGCACAACGAAGAAGCAACAAAAAGCCTGCACGAAGCATCCCGATTGCTTGCACCCTCGCATCTCAGTCTCCCAGGCCGGATGCTGGGTACACGCGAGGGTGGTGGGGGGGGTGTAAGAGGAGAGGGGGGTGTAGGAGGAGAGAGAGGGGTGGGTGTAAGAGGTGTTTGAGAGAGACTGGGGAGGTGGGGGTGTAGGAGTAGAGTGAGAGAGAGGGAAGGTGTAAGAGGTGTTTGAGAGAGGGGGTGTAGGAGGTGTTTGAAGAGAGGGGGTGTTTGAGGAGGAGAGGGAGAGAGGGGGTGTAGGAGGAGAGGGAGAGAGAGGGAGGGTGTAAGAAGGTGTTTGAGGAGGGAGAGGTGGTGTAGGAGGAGAGGGAGAGAGAGGGTGTAAGAGGTGTTTGAGGAGGGGGGGTGTAGGAGGAGAGGGAGAGAGGAGGAGGTGTAAATGAGGAGGGGTGTAGGAGGGAGAGGAGGGAGGAGAGAGGGGTGGTGTAGGAGGGAGAGGGAGAGAGAGAGGGGGTGTAGAGGTGTTTGAGAGAGGGGGA
>NC_091580.1:6396221-6411221 GCF_042767895.1 Penaeus vannamei | reverse complement strand
CCCCTCTCCTGATTTGCACCAGTACATGCCGTCATGCCCGAGAATCCCCACAACTCAGAGGAACCTCATACTCGGGCAGCGGGAAAGGTTTACGGGATAATACCGGCGCCTCTGACACCAGTACCGGCCGTCACATGGAAAAAAAAAAACATTTGTATGACTGTGTCTCACGCCCGCTCTCCGATCGTGTCTAATGAAAGTCGGCCTTTTGGGTATGCGTGTGTGTGGGGTGGGGGGGGTGGGGGGGGTGGGGGGTAAGCGTTGGTATGTGCGTCGTTGTGTTGTGAGTGTCTGTATTGGTACGTGTGTGTGTGTGTGTGTGTGTGGGTGTGTGTGTGTGTGTGTGTGTGTGTGTGTGTGTGTGTGCGTGTGTGTGTGTGTGTGCGTGCGTGTGTGTGTGTGTGTGTGTGTGTGTGTGTGTGTGTGTGTTTTACGTGTCTCGTCTCTGCATGGGTAAGCGTGTGTGTATGTGTCTATGGGTAAGTATTTTTTTTTTTTTTATGTGTGCGTTTTCTGTATCTGTGTGTGGTTAGGTGTGTGGATGTGGATGTTTATGAATAAGTTAGTGTCTTTGTTTCATGTGTGTATGTGCTTAAGTATGAATGTGTTTGCTTTTTATGTGTTTCTACAAAGGTGAATGTATGTCCTTGAGTATGTGCATCTTATTTGCTTACATGCGTGTGTGTATGTGTATCTCTGTATATATGTCTGTGGTTATACAGACCAGGTATATGTATGAGTATATTTGTGAATGTGTTTGTTTGTTTGTTTTTTTATGTTGGTGGTGGATGTATGAGTATATTTGTGAATGTGTTTGTTTGTTTGTTTTTTTATGTTGGTGGTGGATGTATGAGTATATTTGTGAATGTGTTTGTTTGTTTGTTTGTTTTTTATGTTGGTGGTGGATGTATGAGTATATCAGAATGTAGTTGTTTGCTTGTTTGTTTTTTATGTTGGTGGTGGATGTGAGTATGGTTTGTGAATGTATATGTTTGGTTTGTTTTTATGTTATGTGGATGTATGAGTATATTTGTGAATGTGTTTGTTTGTTTCTTTTCTTTATGTTGTTTGTTTTTTATGCTTGGTGGTATGTATGAGTATATTTGTGAATGTGTAAGCTTGTTTTTGCTTTGTTTTTTTTATGTTGGTGGTGGATGTATGAGGTATATTTGTGAATGTGTTTGTTTCTTGCTGTTTTTATTTATGATGGCAGATGTATGAGTATATTTGTGAATGTTTGGTTTTTGTTATTTGTTTTTTATGTTGGTGGTGGATGTATATATGGCTGGTGAACGTTTGTTGTTTTTTTTATGTTGGTGGTGGATGTATGAGATATTTGTGAAAATGTGTTTGTTTGTTTTTTATGTTGGTAGTGATATGAGTGAGTAAGTTTGTATACGTGTTTGGTTTGAAGTTTGTTTTGTTTTTATGTTGGTGGGTGGATGTGCAGAGTATATTTGGTGAACGTGCTTGTTTGTTTGTTTGTTTTTATGTTATGCAGTGATATTGTTGTTATTTGAACGTGTTTGTTTGTTTGTTTGGCGCTATGTTGGTGGTGTGATGTAAATATATATTTGTGAATGTGTTTGTTTGTTTGTTTTATGTTGGTGTGGATGTATGAGTATATTTGTGAATGTGCTTGTTTGTTTTTTTATGTTATGCGGATGGCGATATATTTTAGAATGTGTTTGTTTGTTTGTATTTATGTTATGGTGTGATGTATAGCATATTTCAGAATGTGTTTAGTTTGTTTGTTTTTTATGTTGGTGGTGGATGTGAGTATATTTGTAGGTTTGTTTTGTTTGTTTTTATGCTTGGTGGTGGATGTATGAGTATATTTGTGAATGTGTTTGTTTGTTTGTTTTTTTATGTTGGTGGTGGATGTATGAGTATATTTGTGAATGTGTTTGTTTGTTTGTTTTTTTTATGTTGGTGGTGGATGTATGAGTATATTTGTGAATGTGTTTGTTTGTTTGTTTTTTATGCTGGTGGTGGATGTATGGATGTATGAGTATATTTGTGAATGTGTTTGTTTGTTTGTTTTTTTATGTTGGTGGATGGCCTATGCAGTTATTTACATCATGAACTTGTATCTGCTTCCCGAGATAGTTGCTCAGGAAATGGGTGTATTTCTATTGCCTTTTTATGAGGTGGCGCTCGCTCTTTACGGCGTATATGCCTATGGGGTTATTTGTGTATTTGCATATGTCATTCGGCATGTGTATATATCTATTAACGTATACATATATATATATATATGGATATATATATATATATATATATATATATATATATATATATATATATATGTGTGTGTGTGTGTGTATGTGTGTGTGTGTGTGTGTGTGTGTGTGTCTGTGTGTACATATACATATACGTACATACATATATATATATATATATATATATATATATATATATATATATATATATATATATATATATATATATATATATATATGTATTTATTTATTTATATATATATTTATTTATTTATATTATATTTACATATGTATGTTTATATATATATATATATATATATATATATATATATATATATATATATATATATACATACATATATATATATATATATATATATATATATATATATATATATATATATGTATATATATATATATATATACATATATATATATATGTGTGTGTGTGTGTGTGTGTGTGTGTGTGTGTGTGTGTACATATATATGTATATATATGTAAATATATATAAGTATATATTATTTCTGTTCTATGCATATATGCAAGAGACGCCCCCCAAAATGGCCTAATACGACCTCTAACGACACGAGGGGCCGGGCCTCAGGATCGCCGCCCGTCCGGAGACTCAGGGCAGGGCGCGGGCGGGGTAGACGAGGCGGAGGAGGAGGAGGAGGAGGAGGCGGAGGAGGAGGAGGAGAAGCGGAGGAGGAGGAGGAGGAAGGCAGGAGGAGGAGGGAGGAGGAGGAGGAGGAGGGAGGTGGGAGATGAGGGAGAGAGAAGGAAGAAGGAGAAGGAGGAGGAGGAGAAGGATGAGGAGGAGGCGGAGGAGGAGGAGGAGGAGGAGGTGGAGGAGGAGGGAGGAGGAGGGAGGCGGAAGGAGGAGGAGGAGGGAGGGAGGAAGAGAAGAGGGAAGAAGAAGAAGAAGGAGAAGGAGGAGGAGAGGAGGAGGAGGAGGAGGAGGGAGGGAGGAGGAGGAGGGAGGGAGAGGAGGAGGAGGTGGAGGAGAAGAAGAAAGAAGAAGGAGAGGGAGGAGGAGAGGAGGAGGGGGAGGAGAAGGAGGAGGAGGCGGAGGAGGGAGGAGGAGGAGGAGGAGGCGGGGAGGAGGAGGAGGAGGAGGCGGAGGAGGAGGAGCAGGAGGAGGAGGTGAGAAGAAGAAGTAGGAGGAGGAGGCGGAGGAGGAGGAGGCGGAGGCGGAGGCGGAGGCGGAGGCGGAGGAGGAGGAGGAGGAGGAGGAGGAGGCGGAGGAGGAGGAGGAGGAGGCGGAGGAGGAGGAGGAGGAGGCGAGCTCATCACAGAGGAAGGTACCATTGTAATTGTGGTTATAAACTGCCCCCATTTTCATAACTGTGGCGAATGTGGTGGGCCGACTCTCCCGCCTCACAGATGGCGCTCTCACTCATTTCCTTCGCTCACAAAACCCTCACAGTCTGGTATTTATTCTTTTCTTTATTTCTCGTGGCTCGACTCGCTCCATTAGGCGCCCGCGGGACATTACGAAGAAATGAATGTTCATAAATGAATACGTGTATTTATGGGTATATGGGTGGTAGTATGTACATGCTTATTTGTGTGTGTTTGTGTGTGTGTCTATGTGCATTGCTTGAGGATGTATGTGTGTGTTTTAGTTACAAGATTGTCTTAAGTTTTGTTTGTGTTCGTGAGTTCATTTCCGGTTGTGCTTGAATCTGGGCTTGAGGAATTTAGGATTTATTCATAAGGTATATTTGTTCCGGTACAAACAAATGTACATTTTATATAAGTACATTCCTCCATAGGCATATATTTGTTCCTATACAACCATATGTACATTTTAAATAAGTGCATTTATTCACAGGCATATTATTTGTTCCTATACAAACAAATGTAAATATCACATTACAGAAACGCGTTAATACATACATAAATACCTTTGTCTTTCCGCATCCGAGTGTTTCGCCGCCGCTTGTGCTTATCATGTTCCTCTTCCCCCTCTCGGTGCTGCCAAATAAGTGATACACACGCGTTTCCACCGAAATCTCGAGCGCCATAATGCTGACTCTAAACAGACGCCCAAAACTCCTCTATTTAAGCGCGGGAGTAAACACTCCTCCGGGAACTGTTAAATGCCAGCCAACAGAGAACACCATTGCGCTCCGTTTCTTTGTGGGTTTGACAAAAGCCTTCGTATACAGGCTCAAGGTCCGCGTGTGTTTCTTTCGGCGGGTGTTTCATTGTCCGCCTTACAATGGGTACATGGAATTTCTGTTTCGCGGGGAGAGGTGTAAGATGTTTTCTTGTGTGTACGCGAGGGTTTAAGATGTTGATGATGTGTGATGGAGCGAGGCTTATTAAAGGCGGGTGTGTGTGAGAGATGTTTAATGCTGGACAGGTAACGTTAAACTGCAGGGAGATTGTTCGAGTGTGTGTTTGTTTTTGTGCGTCTGTGTTTGTGTGTGTGTGGAGGGGATGGTTCTGCTGAGCGTGGCGAGGTATGTTTCTTTGTTAATATATTCAAGATATTAATTCTACTGGATATCCCACATATCCTTCTTTCCGAATTGCGTGAAATAAATATACTGGATTTGATTGCTGTTACATATATTTATAGCAGTGCTCTTGGTATAGTTTCGGTCCCCGGGTATCATATTTATGACCACTTTGGGCCTCATTACCGAGCCGTAAAAATAAAGTAGACCTCATTTATTGTTGTGCAAAATACCTGGCCCAGAGCCCTACACCCGATACAGATAGCTTTTTGTGCTGTATAATATTGCTATTTACCCCTGTTATAATGCCCCAGAGATGGCACTACTATGAAGAAATTCGTACCTGTGGCTACCTTTTATAAAATTATGATTGATATCTTCTTACGTTTCATGTATATCAGGGCTTGTTCAACTTGTTATCATTTGCGACATCTTTAGCAATTTTTCAATGTATGTACAAATAACTTTCTGTTCAGAACAATATGATATTGAATTATGTATTTTCCCTTTTTTTTAGCTCCTTGTCCTCATTCTCTCTTTCACTCTCTCTTCCTTCGTTCCTTCTTCTCCGTCCACTCCATTTATCATTCTGAATTTAGGCTTTACTCAGCGAGGATTCGCGGATGAGTTTCAACAGAGAAAGGAATTTTCTAATGAAGTCCAAGAACTTTTCGGAGGAGCTGCGAGAACCGGGGAACCGGGATGGAGAACCGAGTCGTGTGTTCCTTCATAATTCGTCCAGATGGATTCTTGGGGCATATTTCTCGGCGCAAGCTGGGGGAAGAATGCCAGCCGGAGGGGGGGGGGAGGAGGGAAAATAATTATATTTACCGACCTAGGAAGATTACTTGAGTTTGGCTAATTTGTTTTTGTTTTTTTTATTGTTTTTATATTCTTTATATTTTTATATCTTTATATTTTTATATTTAATTTGTTGTTATTATGTTACTTTATGCTACATAATGCTGTGACTAATATTCTTTTCTTATTTACAGGTAAGTTTGGTCTTCTTGTGATATCAAGTGATTACTCTGGGCAGCAACATGATCTTTAGGTATAGTATACATTGTAAAGACGTGGAGAACTGAAGGCAAATATTCGTCCTGGAACAATCAAACACCCATAATAGTGTGTTATGCGTATGCGTGTGTGTGTTTTATTTGTGTTTGTGCTTGTGCATCCATGTATGTGTGTGTGTGTTTTGTGTGTGTGTGTGTGTGCGTGTGTGTGTGTAGTGTGAATAAGTGTTACAATGTGTGTGTGTTTGACTGCTTGTGCTGTGCGTACGTTCATGTTCAAGTGTGTGTGCTTGCATGAGTGTACACGGGTGTCTGTTTTGCCAGCATTTTGCACTCAGATCCTCTCAGTGTTTTCGGCAGTATATTTGCGCAGGAACTTTGGCCATCTTTTGATCCCCGGGACGTAAACAAGGCCTTTCATCAAGCAGTTTAGTTGCAGTTCATTGATTGCCTTACAATCTTTTGTTTCTGAAGTCTCGTAGAATTATTGATCCATCGACTTTCTTGTCCTCGAATCCTTTTTGTCTTTTTTTCCAAAACCATTATCAACCAATAGTATTTTTTCAGTATTTTCCTTATTTTCATTACCATTCTTCTCTTCCTCTTATTATCATACATTATCTCTTACACAAAATTATTTTTTTCAAGATCATTTTTCAAGACAACATTCTTCGAGATATCGCTCAAAAATATCGCTCAATGATAATTAAAAGAACATTCTTCAGGTCAAAATAATTTCTCCTGAGGGATGGTGATGATAATTATTGTAATGAAAATAACAATGATAATAATGACTATAAAAAGATAATGATAAAATGATGATGATTATTATCAGTATGATAATGATAACAGTAAAAATAGTAATAGCAATGCTGTGATAATAATGATGTTAATATTTACAGTAATAATGATAACAATAACGATAATAATGATGATAATGATAATGAAGATAGCGCTTATAATGGTAATAATAACAATGATAATAATGATAACAATAACAATAACAATAATGATAATGATAATAACAATGATAATGATAACAATTATACTAATGATGATAATGAGGATGATAATATCATCATTATCATTATAATTACCTTTACTATTATTGTTGTTTTTGTTATTATTATTATCATCATGATTATAATCATCATTTGTATCTTTATTATCATTATTGTTGTTATTATTATCTTATTATTATCATCATCCTTATCATTATTATTATCATTATTATTGTTATTATTATTATCTTATTATCATTGTTATTATTGTTATTATTATCATCATTATTATTAATGTTATTATTATTATCATGATTATCATTGTTATTATTATTACTATCATTATTATTATACTATTATCATTGTTATCATTACTATTCTTATTATTATTGTTGTTGCCGTCGTCGTTATCATCATTATTATTACTGTGATTATTATTCATTAGTAGTATTATCATTGTTATCATTATTATCATTATCATTATCATCACCATTATTTTTGTTATTATCATTATTATTGTTATTATCATTATTATTGTGAACATTATCATTATCATTATGAAGATTATCATTATTATTGTGAACATTATCATTATAATTATCATTATCATTACTTTTGTTTTTTTTACTATTATTATCATCATCATAGTTATTGAAATTATTATTCCCAGCATCACATACAAGACATCACAATAAGAACTCACAAGAGAGGTCACTCCGCGCCGCCAGGATCTCGGGTCGCCGACACCTCTCACCTGTTGTGTGACCTCGATGCCTCGCCTTTGCCATTTCCGCCTCGACGTAAAAAAAAAAAAAAAAAAAAAAAAAAAAAAAAAAAAAAAAAAAATAGGGTCACTGGTCTCTTCGTGTTTTTTTTTTGTTTTTTTTTTTTGAGATTCATTCGGTTTTCGAGGATGAATTCCTTGGGCAGAGAAGGGGGGTAGGGGGGATGGTGGAGAGGGGAGGGGGAGGAGAGTGGAGAGGGGAGGGGGGGGGGAGAGGGGGGCATGTTGTAGAAAATACTGCGCGGACAAGGACGAGGAGAAATGAAGGGAAATGAAGAGGGAAATGATCGAGTTTTGGGACGATCTCGTTGGTAGAATTATGGTTTGTCTTGGTTTGTTTTGTTTTATTTCGTAATGCAATTAGGTTTTGTTGATGGTTAGGCGGTTGCAGCATGGGACTAGCCAGAGGTTTTAGCACAGGTCATGGCACCGTCGATCGAGGGAGAGAGGGAGACATGGGAGACGAGGTCATATCCAGGGGAAGCCGAGGGAGGAAGGAGAGGGAAGGGGGAAGGAAAGGGAGGGAGAGAGGGGAGAAGGAGGGAGGAAATGGAGGGAGAGAAGGGAGAAGGAGGGAGAAAGGGGAGAAGGAGGAAGGAAAGGGAACTCCTTGTTTTTAACCTGTATACATGACAAGGTATATAAAAAAAGAGGGGGGAAAGAGGGAGGAAAGAGAGAGAGGGGAGAAGGAGGGAGAGAGGAGAGAAGAAGGGAGGGAGTGAGGGGAGAAGGAGGGAGGAAAGGGAGAGAGGGGAGAAGGAAAGAGGAGGGAGGAAAGGGAGGGGGAGAGGGAAGAAGGAGGAAGGAAAAGGAGAGAGGGGAGAAGGAGGAAGGAAAGGGAGAGAGGGTAGAAGGAGGAAAGAGAGGGAAGAAGGGGGTAATACAGTAAGGAAAGGGACGGAGGGAAGAAAGAAGAGGAAAAGGAGGGACAGAGAGAGGTGGGGGAGAGGAACACCACGCCCTAGTCCACGCTGGCACAGGTCAGCCGAGCCGAAGAATTATACATGAAGCCACCGCCTCCTGACGCTCGCCCTGCAGACATCCTCTTCACTCTCCTCTTGGGCCTTCTCTCTCTCTCTCTCTCTCTCTCTCTCTCTCTCTCTCTCTCTCTCTCTCTCTCTCTCTCTCTCTCTCTCTCCCTCCCTCCCTCCCCTGTCTCTCTCTGTCTCTCTGTCTATCTATCTGACTGTCTGTCTGTCTCTCTCTCTCTCTCTCTCTCTCTCTCTCTCTCTCTCTCTCTCTCTCTCTCTCTCTCTCTCTCTCTCTCTCTCCTCCCTCCCTCCCTCCCTCCCTGTCTCTCTCTGTCTCTCTGTCTGTCTGTCTGACTGTCTGTCTCTCCCTCTCATTCACGTTTCACTTCGCTCTCTCTCTCTCTCTCTCTCTCTCTCTCTCTCTCTCTCTCTCTCTCTCTCTCTCTCTCTCTCTCTCTTCTCTTTCACTCTCACTCTCTCTCTCTCTCTCTCTCTCTCTCTCTCTCTCTCTCTCTCTCTCTCTCTCTCTCTCTCTCTCCTCTCTCTCTCTCTCTCCGCTCTCTCTCTCCTCCTCCTCCTCCTCCTCCTCCTCCCCCTCTCGAGTTCTGAGGCCCCTTCATCTCGTGCACATGACAGAGATCATTATACCGGGCTTCTTGTGCTGCCCTTCTCCCTCCCTCCCCTCCCCTCCCTCCCCTCCTCCCCCTCCCCTCCCTCCCTCCCCTCCCCTCCCTCCCTCCCCTCCCTCCCCTCCCCTCCCTCTCCCTCCCTTCCCCCAAAAGAAAACAGGCCTCAGATAACCACATTCTCATGCACTGCTGAGAATATTGATCCGCATTCCTCATTTTTGAGATGCCTTTCATGAGTCCATCCCGTGATCTACCAGCATCGGCCGCCCCTTGCTTTTTTAGTTTTTTTTTTTTTTTTTTTTTTGAGGGGGGGTAGGGGCGTTTTGGGGTCTTCCTGCTTATTTTCCTCTTTTTTCTGTTTTTTTTTTTTTGGGGGGGAAGGGGCGTTTTGTGGTTTTGCTGCTTAATTTCCGTTTTTTCTGTCTCTTTTGGGGTCTTCCTGCTTATTTTCCCCTTTTTTCTGTTTTTTTTTTGGGGGGTAGGGGCGTTTTGTGGTCTTCCTGCTTATTTTCCCTTTTTTTAGGGGTAGGGGTAGGGGCGTTTTGTGGTCTTCCTGCTTATTTTCCCTTTTTCTGTTTTTTTTTTTTTGAGGGGGGGTAGGGGCGTTTTGGGGTCTTCCTGCTTATTTTCCCCTTTTTTCTGTTTTTTTTTTTTGGGGGGGAAGGGGGGTTTTGTGGTTTTCCTGCTTATTTTCCCTTTTTTCTCTTTTTGTCGCTCTGTTTCCCGTTTCTCTTTCTATCGTTCGACTTCTATTGCTT
Source organism: Penaeus vannamei (assembly GCF_042767895.1). NCBI lineage: Eukaryota > Metazoa > Arthropoda > Malacostraca > Decapoda > Penaeidae > Penaeus > Penaeus vannamei. The sequence goes on along the minus strand of NC_091580.1, from coordinate 6,401,371 downwards.
TGGTCTCTCTTTCTACCTATGCGCTTGTCGGTTTGTTTGTCTTCATATATTTAAATCTCTCTGTCTGTCTGTCTGTCTCTCTCTCTCTCTCTCTCTCTCTCTCTCTCTCTCTCTATATGTCTCTCTCTCTCTCTCTCTCTCTCTCTCTCTCTCTCTCTCCTCTCTCCCTCTCTCCCTCTCTCTCTCCCTCTCTCTCTCTCTCTGTCACTCTCTCTCACTCTCTCTCTCTCTCTCTCTCTCTGTCTCTCTCTCTCTCTCTCTCTCTCTCTCTCTCTCTCTCTCTCTCTCTCTCTATCAATCTATTTATTATACGCTCTCAACTTCCATTTTTTTTTTTTTTTTTTTTTGATGCTCATTTTTTCCAAACCTTCCTCTGAGTGGGGGATCGATCCGTGATTTTCCGATAAAGTCGCTTATCATTGGCCAGACGTTCATGTCAAGAACGTGTTTATCATTTTCATTTTTTTTATTATCAATGAAAACAACATATATAGAGAGAAAGGATGAAGAGCGCAGAGTTAGATTAATCCTAGGTTTAATAGACATATAAAGTGTCTGGAGAAAAAGGTGACCTTCGGAAAGATCGGGGTCATAGGTCAGAGGTCAGAGGGTAAAGAGGTTGGGACCGTCTGAGGTCAAGCGAGACACGATCATAAAAGTTTATGAATGAAAGATGGTGCTTGATTGTATAGTGGATAATTAGCTTGGAAATTAATTCTCGTTCATGGGTGAGTGTTAGTAAGTGTCAGTATTGTCTTTTTATGTGTGCACAATTTTTTTATGTGTTTGCGTGTATGTGTGTGTGTGTGTGTGTGTGTGTGTGTGTGTGTGTGTGTGTGTGTGTGTGTGTGAGAGAGAGAGTTCGTGCATGCGTGTGCGTTCGTGCATGCGTGTGCATGCCTTACAAAGCCCTTTTTAAACTCTCCCGCCCACGCTTTCGGTATTGCCATCGACGCCGCACGCCATTTCACTTGCTCTCGACGAGGAGAAGCGAAAGAGAACACGACCCAAGCGCTTAAAAGGTCCGCCTACAACATGGAAGGTCAGGTCAGGTCAGGTCAAATCGCCATTGCAGAGGCAGACTGACCTGGCGGAGCTCGCCTGTTGCACGCGCGAAAATCACTTGCTACCTGCCGCGTGGCGTCTCCTCCGCTCCCGCTCGGACTGCCTTCGGGATAAGGATCATAAGGACGAAAATAGCAAGAAAAACAGAACGACGACGATAGTAAAATTAGCAATAACGACAATAGCAACGACGATAGTAAGAAAAACAGAACTAGCAATAACGACAATAGCAACGACGATAGTAAGAAAAACAGAACTAGCAATAACGACAATAGCAACAGTAATGAGAATGGCAACAAAAGCAAGAACAGCGACGATAACGAAAGCGTCAACAACAACAGTAATGGCAACAGCAACACTGACACGAAAGACAACGATAAACTTCAGCAAAATCGACAGCAGAAAAAAAAACAATAATAATATCAGCAACATTGACTCAAACAACAAAAAAGACAACAACAACGATAACAAAACAAAGAAAAGACAACAACGATAGGAACAACAACAAAAAAACAATAACAACAAAGATAGGAACAACAACAAAAACAATAACAACAACGAAATACAAACAACAAACAAACAACAACGAAATGCTAACAACAACAACAACGACGAAATACAAACAACAACAACAAAAACAACAACGAAATACAAACAACAAACAAACAACAACGAAATACAACCAACAACAAAAAACAACAACGAAATACAAACAACAACAAAAACAACAACGACGAAATACAGACAACAAAAACAACAACAACGAAATACAAACAACAACAACAACGAAATACAAACAACAACAAAAACAACAACAACGAAATACAAACAACAACAAAAACAACAACAACGAAATACAAACAACAAACAAACAACAACAACGAAATACAAACAACAACAAAAAAGCAACAACGACGAAATACAAACAACAACAAAAAAACAATGGAAACAAGAAAAAAAAACAAAAAGCGAATCACAACACCACCAAAAAGCGCGCAGCCGCAGCTTCATCGAACCCGAAGCTGGATAAGCATCGAAAAAAAACACCAAAAAAAAAAATCCGAAAAACACCCCAAAAAATCCGAAAAACACCAAAAAAAATCAATGGAAAAACACCCCAAAAAAAATCCAAGAAAAACACCCAAAAAGAATCCGAAAAACACCCAAAAAAATCCGAAAAACACCCAAAAAAAAAATCCGAAAAAAGGGGAAACAAAAAACACCAAAAAAAATCCGAAAAACACCCAAAAAAAATCCGAAAAAAGGGGAAAAAAATCCGAAAAAAACAAAAAAAAATCCGAAAAACACCCAAAAAAAATCCGAAAAAAAGGGGAAAAAATCCGAAAAAAGGGGAAACAAAAAACACCGTTAAAAAAAAAAATCCGAAAAAAAAACACCAAAAAAAAAATCCGAAAAAAACCCAAAAAAATCCGAAAAACACCCAAAAAAATCCGTAAAAAGGGGCAAAAAAAACACCAAAAAAAAAATCCGAAAAACATCCAAAAAAATCCGAAAAAGGGGGGGAAAATCCGAAAAAAGGGGCAAAAAAAACACCAAAAAAAAAATCCGAAAAAAACAAAAAAAAATCCGAAAAACACCCAAAAAAATCAACCAAACAAAAGGCGGTCGGACCGACTCCCGTTCGGCAAAAGCTCGTATCGGCAAAACTTGAATCTCAGCTTTAATTTCAGGAGCGGAAAATCAATTCAGCGCTGCGACGTTCGTCTGGTCGCTTGCCGTCCATTTATCAAGCAGAATTAAAGCTGAAACTTCCTCCTGCTTGTTCGGACGCTCGCTGCTCGCTGCCGCTTCGGAGCCCTCGATTGGCGGTCGGATTGGCGGTCGGATGCGCGGTCGGGGTCGGGTCGGATTGGCGGTCGGATGCGCGGTCGGAGTCGGGTCGGATTGGTGGTCGGATGCGCGGTCGGGGTCGGGTCGGATTGGCGGTCGGATGCGCGGTCGGGGTCGGGTCGGATTGGCGGTCGGATGCGCGGTCGGAGTCGGGTCGGATTGGTGGTCGGATGCGCGGTCGGATGCGCGGTCGGATTGGTGGTCGGAATCGGGTCGGATGCGCGGTCGGAGTCGGGTCGGATGGACTCGGGTCGGATGAGCGGTCGGATGCGCGGTCGGAATCGGGTCGGATGCGCGGTCGGAGTCGGGTCGGATTGGTGGTCGGATTGGAGGTCGGATTGGCGGTCGGGGTCGGGTCGGATGCGCGGTCGGATGCGCGGTCGGATTGGTGGTCGGATGCGCGGTCGGACTCGGGTCGGATTGGCGGTCGGAGTCGGGTCGGATTGGTGGTCGGATGCGCGGTCGGATTGGAGGTCGGACTCGGGTCGGATTGGCGGTCGGATGCGCGGTCGGAGTCGGGTCGGATTGGCGGTAGGATGCGCGGTCGGATTGGCGGTCGGATTGGTGGTCGGATGCGCGGCCGGACTGGCGGTCGGAATCGGGTCGGATTGGCGGTCGGATGCGCGGTCGGATTGGCGGTCGGAGTCGGGTCGGATTGGCGGTCGGACTCGGGTCGGATTGGCGGTCGGACTAGCGGTCGGATTGGTGGTCGGATGCGCGGTCGGACTCGGGTTGGATTGGTGGTCGGATGCGCGGTCGGACTCGGGTCGGATTGGCGGTTGGACTCGGGTCGGACTCGCGGTCGACGCCGAGGTCACGCTCTTGTCGTTGGGAAAGGCAAGATCAGTAGCAACTGGAGGAGGTGTCATGGCGTCTGATTCTATTTTTAGGTAAAAATGCACATGCGGTTTATTTTGATGACGTCACTAAAGTTACGGATGCTTTGTGCATGTGGTCTATCATTTTGGTCTCTTCAATTTTCAAAAAGGATGGAGAAAATAATGCTTTTGATGGTTATATTTCATAAAAGGTGGAAAATAATGATTTTGATGGTTATATTTTCATAAATGGTGGAAAAAATGATTTTAATTTTATATTTTCATTGAACGAGCATAAAAAAACAGGCGCCATGACACTTCCTCGAGTTGCTACTGATCTGGCTTTTCCTCTCTCGTTGCGGGTGTTTGCTTGCTGGGGAAAAGTTTATGTGGGGGGGGGGGGCTATCTTGTCCTCGAACGGGAACGGGTATAAATTAGACTAATTAATTAATTATCTATATCGTTATTTCTCTCTGTCTGTCTGTCTCTCTCTCTCTGTCTTTCCTCTCTCTCTCTCTATTTCTCTTTCTCTTTCTCTTTCTCTTTCTCTTTCTCTCTCTCTCTCTCTCTCTCTCTCTCTCTCTCTCTCTCTCTCTCTCTCTCTCTTGTACTCACTCTCTCCATCTATCTATCTATCTCTATCTATCTATTTCTATCTACCTATCTGTCTTTCTATCTATCTATCTATCTATCTATCTGTATATATATGTATGTATGTACGCATGTATGTGCATATGTATGCGTGCATGAGCGTGTGTGGTTATGTCGATATGAGTGCGTGCACATGTGTGCGTATGCAACTATGTACGTAAGAGCGTTTTTCTCCAAAATTCAAGACCGTATCACCTGTTGGCCCGATTTGCATCTCCTCCATTTCCTGCTTTATCCAGATTTTCACTCCCATGTTCATATTCTTATCGTATTTTCCCACTGCATGTGTTTATTTCTTTATTTCCATTATTGTTATCGAGATTTCTACTGTTGTTTGTTTCGTTTATTAGAGTTGTTGGTTTTATTACCGCCATCATTATCATTATTGTTATTAGTAGTAGTAATAGTATCATCATCATATCATCATTATTATCATAATCACCATCATTATTATAATCAACATCATCATTATCATTATCTGTATATCATCATTATTTATATCACTGTCACCCCTTTTATCACCTTCCCTTAATTCTTCCCCATTTTTCCTCTCTCTCTCTCTCTCTCTCTCTCTCTCTCTCTCTCTCTCTCTCTCTCTCTCTCTCTCTCTCTCTCTAAATCTAAATCTCTCTCTCTCTATCTCTCTCTGTCTGTCTGTCTGTCTGTCTCTCTCTCTCTCTCTCTCTCTCTCTCTCTCTCTCTCTCTCTCTCTCTCTCTCTCTACTCTCTCTCTCTCTCTCTCTCTCTCTCTCACTCTCACTCTC
>NC_091580.1:6378721-6383721 GCF_042767895.1 Penaeus vannamei | reverse complement strand
CCTCTCCCGTTGGCTATAGAGATTGGCCTTCCCTCTCCTGTTGGATATAGAGATTGGCCTTCCCTCTCCTGTTGGCTATAGAGATTGGCCTTCCCTTTCCTGTTGGCTATAGAGTTTGGCTTCTCCTCTCCTGTTGACTATAGAGTTTGGCCTTCCCTCCCCTGTTGGCTATAGAGATTGGCCTTCCCTCTCCCGTTGGCTATAGAGTTTGGCCTTCCTTCTCCTGTTGGCTATAGAGTTTGGCCTTCCCTCTCCAGTAGGCTATAGAGTTTGGTTTCTCCTCTCCTGTTGGCTATAGAGATTGGCCTTCCCTCTCCTGGCTCTACAGAGTGTCCATAATGTCTCTTTAGGATTTAAAGAAAATATTACAAAAGTAAATGAAAATATAGATATATGGAAATTATTACAAAGTAATAGATATAAAAATTTTGTTTGACTCATTTCATACATTTCTACCTGCGCACCATTAGTTACACGAAGTACATCAAGACGGTACTCGATTTCTTACCATGTTCTCTGTAGCACATCCTTATCAGTGCTTATCCTTATCAATGGCGTCAGTGATCATTTGCCTTAGATCAGTGATATCCCGTATCTTGGTCTGATACACGATAACTTTAGCATAAGCCTACAGAAGTAAAGCCAAAGGGGTGTGATACCTGGTGAAGGAGGTGGCCAGGGAATAGGGCCATCCTTTCCAGTCCACCGATCCGGAAGTTTCTGATTTGGGAACCCACGTATATGCAGTCCCCAAGGTGGTGGTCCAATAGCAAGGTCTTGTGTAGGATTGTGTGTACTGTTGAACCGGGTAGCTATAAGTGTCTGGCAGCGGTAGTGATGGACTTTGTAGCAGAACGATTAAAGGCTGGTCTTACATGATCGATGTTTTCCTCAGATGTTCCTGGGCGTCCAATCCTTCCTTTATCCAACCCTGTCCCTGTCTCTATACATTTCTTGTGCCATTTCTTACGAATTGACGGACGTGACGGTGGATCTCTTCCATACCTAGTTCTGTAGTTTCGCTGAGTTTGCGGATCCAATTTTGTTTCAATAAACCTTTTTCTTTTGAGTAGCCATTTTTATAGGGGTTCGTTAAACAGTGCGTCTTTCATTAAAAGGGTACCTGAAATACACAAATGTGATGGGATTGAAGACTGTTAACCACTCAGTACATAGACAAAATCTGATTTAAGTGTGTCATCCTCCCCTATTTGTTACGTAGCCCGTTCCTCCCCATCCTGACAGTATAGTCTACCATCCCGCCCCTCGTGAGGATTCTCGACTCCGGGGACTCCTTCATACTCCTCCGTCTGACTGCCTCCTCCGAACTCCTCACCCTCTCCCTCTCCCTCTCCCTCTCCCTCCCCTTTGCCCTTCTCCTTCTCCCTCCCCCTCTCTTCCCCCCTCCCCCTCTTCCTCTCCCTCTCTCTCCCTCTCCCTCTCTTTCCCTCCCCCTCTCCCTCTCCCTCCCTATCCCTTTTCCTCTCTCTCTCTCACCCTCACCCTCTCCCTCTCCCTTTCTCTCTCCCTCCCCCTCCCTCCCTTTCTCCCTCTCCCTCTCCCTCTCCCACCCTCACCCTCCACCTCCCCTTCTCCCTCACCCTCACTCTCCCTCTCCCTCCCTATCCCTTTTCCTCTCTCTCTCTCACCTTCACCCTCTCCTCTCCCTCTCCCTCTCTCTCTCCCACCCTCAACCTCCCCTTCTCCCTCCCCCTCACCCCCCTCCCTCCCCCAGCGGCTCTCTCTCTCTCTCTCTCTCTCTCTCTCTCTCTCTCTCTCTCTCTCTCTCTCTCTCTCTCTCTCTCTCTCTCTCTCTCTCTCTCTCTCTTTCTCTGTTTCTCTCTCTCTCTCTCTCTCTCTCTCTCTCTCTCTCTCTCTCTCTCTCTCTCTCTCTCACTCACTCACTCTCTCTCTCTCTCTCTCTCATCTTTTTCTGTTGCTTCTTTTCTACTGATTTGTATCCCCTATGTTCTTCATATTTTTTCTTCAGTTTCTTTTCTCGTTTCTTCCCTCCTCTTTCTCCACTTCGCTCCCCTCTCATTATCTCGCATTCCCTTCTCTTCCCCTCATCTGTTTCCTCAAAATAATCTCCCCTCTTCTGCCTCTTTCCATATTATTATTTTCTGTTTCCCCCATCAGCTCCTTATTTTTTCTTATTTTTTTTCTCTCCATTCTTCCCTCTTCCTCTTCCTCCTTGATAATCCTATATTCCCTTTCCTCATCTCTTTCCGTGCGCCAATCTCCCGCAATCTCTTTTCTCTCGTCTACCTCTACATCTCCGATTTCATTATCTTTCATTCACTCTCTCTTCTCTACCCTCTCATCTACCTCCCCTTCCCATCTCCCTTTACCCTCGTTCTCCCTTCTCCTATTTCCTATCTCCCATTCCCTATCTCCCGTTCCCTATCTCCCATTTCCTATCTCCCATTCCCTAAATCTTTTCCCATCCAATTACCAGCATGGACCACTTCTTCATCCCGGTCGAAAGTATCGGTCGTTAGCCCTTTAAGCCCTGAAATATTTAGCTGAAAGGCCCTGAAACTCTCCTGAAGTGGTCGCCTTTAAGCCTCAAGATTTCGCGCGCCCTTGCTAAAGATTTCAGACTTCCAAGGGCTAGCAATGAAGTTTTCAGGACGACCATCATTTAGTCACGAATCGACACATTTTGTAAAAGCCACAGAATGCTGAATGTATAAATTTAAACCGAGAATGATAAAGAAATCATATATATTTTTTTTTTCTTTCGAGAGATGTAGAATGGTCAGAGATTTAGTTTAAAAAAACGAAAGAAGAGTTAGATTTACAAAATAAAAAGAAATAAGATAAAAAACTTTAAAAAATGGCTAAACTATTGGTCAGAGATTTAGTTTAAACAAATGAAAGAAGAGTTAGATTCACAAAATAAAAAGAAATAAGATAAAAACTAAAAAAAAAAATGGCTAAACTAGATACCCAACAAACGAATATTTAAGCCCAAATGTAAACAATAAACCGGATAGCCTTGTGAGGTTCCTCCCGTAGTCCGTAGAAGCAAGTAGCCGACGGAGAGCTTGCTTTCGCGCCGACACACCGATCATGTAAGACGAACAGACTCTCCTCTCCCTCTTCCCCCCCCCCCTCGCTTAGTGTCCGCTCTATCTCGCTGTCCGTTATTCCCACTGCCCTCCCTCCCCCGCCCCTGTCGCTTAGGTGACTCCGTTCTATCTCGTCTGCTATCCCCTCCCCCACCGGTCGCTTAGTGTCCGCTCTATCTCGTTGTCCGTTATTCCCAGTTGCCCCTACCCCCCGGTCGCTTAATTAAGTCCGCTCTATCTCGCTGTCCGTTATTCCCCACTGCCCTCCCTCCCTCCCCCCCCCCCCCGTCGCTTAGTGTCCGCTCTATCTCGTTGTCCGTTATTCCTAGTGCCCTCCCCCCACCGGTCGCTTAGTGTCCGCTCTATCTCGTTGTCCGTTATTCCCACTGCCCCCCCCCCGGTCGCTTAGTGTCCGCTCTATCTCGCTGTCCGTTATTCCCACTGCCCCCCCCTACATCGCTTAGTGTCCGCTCTATCTCGTTGTCCGTTATTCCCCACTGCCCCCCCCCCCCCCCGGTCAGCTTAGTGTCCGCTCTATCTCGTTGTCCGTTATTCCCAGTGTCCGCTTTCCCTATTGACTTCCCCAGTTCCTTCCTTCTCCCTATGTCTATTATCTTCAGTGGCAGTTATCCCCCACCTTTTCCAGTTCCCTTTCTCTTCTTGTGCTTTCTTTTCACAGTTCTTTCCCGGCCTAGTTCCCTCGCCCCTCCTTCAGTTCCCTCGCCCTTCTTTCAGTTCCCTCACCCCTCCCCCGGCGCCTACCTGCAGGAGCCTCCCTCCATAGTTCCCTCCCTCCCCCGGCGCCTACCTGCAGGAGCCTCCCTCCATAGTTCCCTCCCTCCCCCGGCGCCTACCTGCAGGAGCCTCCCTCCATAGTTCCCTCCCTCCCCCGGCGCCTACCTGCAGGAGCCTCCCTCCATAGTTCCCTCCCTCCCCCGGCGCCTACCTGCAGGAGCCTCCCTCCATAGTTCCCTCCCTCCCCCGGCGCCTACCTGCAGGAACCTCCCTCCATAGTTCCCTCCCTCCCCCGGCGCCTACCTGCAGGAGCCTCCCTCCCCCGGTGTCTATCTGTAGCACCTTCCCTCCCCCAGTGCCTATCCTCTTGAAGTAGCCTCCATCCCTAGTTCCCTCGCCCCTCCCTCAGTACCCTCCCTCCCTTGGTGCCTATCCTCGTGGAATACCCTCCACCCCCAGTTCCCTCCCTCTCCTGTGCCTACCTTCAGCATCGCCCCTCCCTAGTTCCCTCCCTCCCCCGGCGCCTATCCTCGTGAAATTTCCTCCCTCCCTAGTTCCCTCCCTCCCGCGGTGCCTACCTGCAGCTCCCTCCCTCCCTAGACCCTCCCCTGAACTTTCCTCCCCCTATTTCCCTCCCCCTCCTCCTGTTCCCTCACCCTCTCCTGTACCTACGTGCAGGACCCTCTCCCCCCCCAGTTCCTTCCCTCCTCAGTACCCCTCCTTTCCGGTGCCCTTCCCCCTCCCCCCCTCCCCCGGGCGCCCCGCTTACCGCCCGACACCTCAGCTTTACAGGCTTTACATCATTCATAGGGGATTGGTGGGCGCGTTCATGCGGGCGGGTGGGCTGGTGGGCGGATGGGGGAAGGCTGGAAGAGAGTTGTTTTAGCGTTTGTGATTTTTTTTTTTTTTTTTTTGGGGGGGGGTCTGTGTATGGAGGGGAGGAGGGGGTGTTTGTGTAAGTGTGTGGGTGTGAGAATTCGTTTTGGGGAAGGGGGGGAGGGAGGGGGTTCTGTGTAAATGTGTGTGTGTGTGAGTATTCGTTTTGGGGGGAAGGGGGGAGGGAGGGGGTTCTGTGTAAGTGTATGCGAATCTATGAGTGTGTACGTATGTTCATTTGTGTTCATGTCTGCCCATGTATCTCAAACCTGCGTCCGCGTCAACTTAATCGCAAATACGTTTGTATAAATCTTT
>NC_091580.1:6341221-6361221 GCF_042767895.1 Penaeus vannamei | reverse complement strand
AGCACCCCCTCCCGCCCCTCAGCACCCCCTCCCCCTCAGCACCGCCTCCCCCGTGCGCCAGAGGACACCCCCTTTCCTCCCTTCCCCCTGCCCCTCCTCTTATAATACTCAATCGGTTAATTTCCATACATTTGCTCGTCACCCTCGCCCCTTTGTCGATTCCAATATACATCTTTAATGGGTATGAGACAGCCTTCCCTATAGCAGCCATAGCGTTCCCCATAGCAGCCATAGCGTTCCCTATAGCAGCCATAGCGTTCCCTATAGCAGCCATAGCGTTCCCTATAGCAGCCATAGCGTTCCCCATAGCAGCCATAGCGTTCCCTATAGCAGCCATAGCGTTCCCTATAGCAGCCATAGCGTTCCCTATAGCAGACATAGCGTTCCACATAGCAGCCAGAGCGTTCCCCATATAGCCATAGCGTTCCCCATAGCAGCCATAGCGTTCCCTATAGCAGCCAGAGCGTTCCCCATAGCAGCCATAGCGTTCCCCATAGCAGCCAGAGCGTTCCCCATAGCAGTCATAGCGTTCCCCATAGCAGCCATAGCGTTCCACATAGCAGCCATAGCGTTCCCTATAGCAGCCATAGCGTTCCACATAGCAGCCATAGCGTTCCCCATAGCAGCCATAGCGTTCCCCATAGCAGCCATAGCGTTCCCCATAGCAGCCATAGCGTTCCCCATAGCAGCCATAGCGTTCCCTATAGCAGCCATAGCGTTCCACATAGCAGACATAGCGTTCCTCATAGCAGCCATAGCGTTCCCCATAGCAGCCGTAGCGTTCCTCATAGCAGCCGTAGCGTTCCTCATAGCAGCCATAGCAGGTCCTTTTAGAAGTGCTAAAGACGTAGATCCTCCCCCACATGACAGCTGTTGCGAAATGTAAACATCGTATTTGATCCGACGGGGCGGGGCAGCGCGGCTCAAACCTAGCGTTGATGGTAGTTTAGGGCCACAACCCCAAGGGGAAAGGGGTGAGGGTGAGGGGGGGGGGCGAGGTAGGTGTTGCAGGGCCGCCCCTTTTGGTGAGTATTTTGTAATTTTGCTTTGAGTTGACGGTGTCCCTAGGGAGGGGGATGGTTGAGGGGAAGGCCGAGCATGGAAGGGTCACTGATATACGGTGAGTGAATGGCTGTATCGAATATGAAGTTTATATTAGGCTGATGTGTTAGGGGAAAGGAGAGAGAGAAAGAGAGAAAGAGGGTGGGAGGGAGAGAGAGTGAGGTAAGGAGGGAGGAAGGGATGTATATACATATATATATATATATATATATATATATATATATATATATATATATATATATATAGAGAGAGAGAGAGAGAAAGGAGAGAGAGAGAGAGAAAGGAGTGAGAGAGAGAGAAAGGAGTGAGAGAGAGAGAGAGAGAGAGACAGAGAGACAGAGAGAGAGAGAGAGAGAGAGAGAGAGAGGAGGGGGACGGACGACGGAGAGAAAGAGAGAGAGGAAGAGGGAACATAGGAGGGAATTTGCTCCATATTCCCGTGCCTTTTATCAGAGACACATACGTTTCAAATCCTGACAGCTACCCAATATTTGCGAAAATATCAGCTGCTTCTGCGTTCATTCATTCAAGCAAAGATTAGAAGGCTTGCAATAGGTGGCTAAATGGAACTTGTCCAAATACCAGTGAACTATTTCGAATAATTATCATCCACAACCTTTCAAGGACCAAATAGTTGACATCACCAACCTGTCACCTTGATGTCAATCATTACCAACTTATTAATGACATCTTCGCCTTGACAAATAAGTGAATGACTATGTGATCCATTGAGTAAATAGATTAATTGATAACGGAATAAATGATAATATAAATAGATAAATAACTGCATAGACAAATAGAGAAATAGATGAATAAGTGAATGAATGAATAAAAAGGTAACTGCATGAAATAGACGAACAAACAAACAAAAATTCTAGTTGATTTACCTCTCCTTTTATTCGTGATAACGGAATAAATAGATATATAAACAGATAGATAAGTACATAGATAGATAGACTAATAGATGAATAAATCGAATGAATGAATAAAAAGATAACTGCATGAAATAGACACACAAACAAAAAAACAAAATTCTAGTTGATTTACTTTTCCTTGTTTTCACGTCTTTCTGTGTCTCTCACCTCGTCAGCCATCTCCCTTTGCCCATCAAGATCAATCTATCTACCCGATCTATCTACCACATCATCCATTTGATAACAGCCTAAAACGAGAAACGGGACCCCAACCCCCTCCTCCTCCACCCCCTCCATCTCCACCCCCTCCTCCTCCACCCCCTCCTCCTCCTCCACCACCTCCTCCTCCTCCACCCCCACCTCCTCCTCCACCCCCTCCTCCTCCTCCACCCTCCTCCTCCTCCACCCTCCACCTCCCCCCTCCTCCTCCCACGTCATCCATTCGATAACAGCCGAAAACGAGAAACGTAACCCCACCCCCTTCTCCTCCACCCCCTCCTCCTCCCACGTCATCCATTCGATAACACCCGAAAACGAGAAACGTGACCCCCACCCCCTCCTCCTCCACCCCCTCCTCCTCCACCCCCTACTCCTCCACCCCCTCCCTCCTCCTCCTCCCTCCCCTCCTCCTCCTCCACCCCCTTCTCCTCCTCCACCTCCTCCTCCCTCCACCCCCTCCTCCTCCTCCCACGTCATCCATTCGATAACAGCCGAAAACGAGAAACGTAACCCCCACCCCCTCCTCCTCCACCCTCCTCCTCCACCCCCTCCTCCTCCCACGTCATCCATTCGATAACACCCGAACACGAGAAACGTGACCAGATAAAACAGGAACGGAGGAAAGGTCATTGTTAAAGTTTTAGCTTCGATGAATGAACCGAAATACGCGCCAGGATTGATAGCACTGTGTTGACGTTGTGTGTATCACTGTTATAGATACTAGCGGTCGTGCTGTGTTTATTTTTTTTTTTTTTTTTTTTTCATTCAGATGTCATTATTGTCTTTGTCGTTGTCATTCTCGTCATCTTTATTGTCATTGCTTAGACACAATTATTTCTATCATTATTGCTATTATCATTATTATCTTTCTTGTCACCGCTTGGATTATCATCATATTCATATTCAAATTCTTCATTATTATCATTGTTATTATTATCATTATTACTATCATTATTATCATCATCATTATTATTATCATTATAATTATTATTATTATCATTATTATTATTGATGTTGTTATCATTATTTTTTTATCATCATTATTGTCTTAGTTATTGTTTTCGGTCTTCTTCTTATTGGTATTTTCATTATCATCGTGATCCTTATTATTGTTATTGTTCTTTTTACCATGATAATAATAATATTGATTATGATAATAATAATGAATAATAGTAATGATTATAGTCACAATTATTATTTCCAATATTATGACAATGATATTGATAATAAAAATGATAAGAATAATGATGAGATGATAATGATCGTGATGATAACAATAAAAATAATAATAATGGTAATACGATAGCTATGATTATAATCATTATAAAGATAGTAATGATAATGAGGATAATTATGATAATAAAGGTAATAATCACGATAATATTGATAGCAGTAGTAATAGCAATAATAAAAATCACAGTAATAAGAAGTAATAACAATAATTGTACAAAAAATTATAGTAAGTAATGATAATAATAACAGTAATAACAATAGCAATAACAAGAGTAATGTTACGATTTCTTTTATAAGGAAGAGTAATCTAATAATAGCAGTGATAGGAAGTAAAATAACTATAATGATAACGGTTATAGGAAGTTATAGAGGAGGACGAGTGGGGGGGGGGAGGTTAAGGTAGAGATGCGTGGGTAGCAATAAAATGAGGTTCCCGTATGTAAGCCATGGCCGTAAAAAAAGGAATCGGGACTTTTAAGATACTTTTTGGGGGAGGAAAGAACTCCATCTCGTTTTTTTTTTCCTTTTTTTCTTTTCTTTTCTTCCTTTCTTTCATTTTTTGTTCTCTTTCTCTTTTTTCTATTTTTTTGTTTTTCTTTTTCTTTCTTTCTTTCTTTCATGTTTTTTTTCTCTTTCTCTTTTTTCTATTTTTTTTTCTTTTTCTTTTTTACGTGTTTTTTTATTCTTTTTCACTCTTTTTTCTTCTTTTTTTGATGATTTTTATATTTCTTATGTGTGTCCCTCATGTACTGTTTGATTCTGTAGGCGTGCTCTCAACCCCCTCCCCCCCCAATCTCTTCCTTCCCTTCCATCCTCCTCCTCCTATCCCCCTGCCTCCTCTTCTTCCCTTCCTTCCGTCCTACCCTTCCCTCCTTCCCTCCTTCCTTTCTCCCTTCCTTCCTCCTTCCTCCCTTCCTTCTTATCTCCCACACTCCTTCCCACTCATCCCTCCTCCCATCCCTCCCTCCTCCTCCACCCCCTCCTCCTCCACCCCCTCCTCCTCCACCCCCTCCTCTTCCACCCCTCCTCCTCCACTCCCTCCCTCCTCCACTCCCTCCTCCTTCACTCCCTCCTCCTCCACTCCCTCCTCCTCCACCCCCCTCCTCCCCTTTTCCACCCCCTTCTCCTCTTTCTTCTTCTTCTCCTTCTTCTTTTTCTTCTTCTTCTTCTTCTTCTTCTTCTTCTTCTTCTTCTTCTTCTTCTTCTTCTTCTCCTTCTCCTTCTCCTTCTCCTTCTCCTTCTCCTTCACCACCACCACTACCACCACCACCACCACCACCACCACCACCACCACCACCACCACCACCACCACCACCACCACCACCACCACCACCACCACCACCACCACCCGCTCCTCCTCCTCCACCACCACCCCCTCCTCCTCCTCCTCCTCCTCTAACCTCCCACACCCCTCTTACCTCATTATCAGACCTGTGCTTGGCTCGGCTCCAGAGGGCCAAGCGCGGAGGGGCAGGGGGAAGGGGGTGGAGAGGAGGACGAGGGGACAGGACAGGCTCGAGACTAAGGCAAGGGCCAGGCTAGGGTAAGCTGAAGAAGGGAGGCGGGAGGGTGAGGATACGGCGTCCCAAAACGGAAGACGCTAATCGCCCTGGATGAGGAAAATGACGCGATCGGCCTACCAATAGAGGGCCGCGGCGGTGCCCTCTGTCGGCGGCGCTCGGAACTAATTGCGGTGAGGGGGCCTGGGGGATTAGGGAGAGGGGGGAGGGGGGAGGATGTGGGATAGGGAGGGGGAGGGGGTTTGGATGTGGGATGGGGAGGGGGGAGGGGGCCTGTGGGATTAGGGAGAGGGAGGGGGAGGGGGTTAGGATGTATGATGGGGAGGGGATAGGGGGTTGGGATGTGGGTGGGGAGGGGTTAGGGGTTAGGATGTGGGATTAGGGAGAGGGGGTAGGGGGTTAGGGATGGGGATGGGGAGGGGGTAGGGGGTTAGGATGTGGGGTGGGAGGGGGTTAGGATGTGGGAGGGGGTAGGGGGTTGGGATGTGGGGTGGGGAGGGGGTAGGGGGGTTGGGATGTGGGTGGGGAGGGGGGAGGGGGTTTGGATGTGGGGAGGGGGGAGGGGGTTAGGATGGGGAGGGGGAAGGGTTAGGATGTGGGATGGGGAGGGGTAGGGGGTTAGGATGTGGGAGGATGGGGAGGGGGGAGGGGGTTAGGATGTCGGATGGGGAGGGGGTAGGGGGTTAGGATGTGGGATGGGGCGGGGGGGAGGGGGTTGGTAGGGGAGGAGGGAGGAGGGGGGGATGGAGAAAGGGGACGTTTCGAGGAATGAATTGGGAAGATTGGGGGGAATTGGAGGGACGAATGGGCAGCGGTAGGGGTGAGGGGGTGGGGGAAGGGGGGGAAAGGGGAGGACCAGAGGAATAAAGGTTGAGGGTGGGAGAAGGATTCGGGGGAGGGGGGGAAAGGAACTACTGAGGGAGCGAGGGTGGGGGGGGGTGAGTGGGAGGGAGGGGGCGTGTGGGCGTCGTTGCTATCTCCGTGTGACACCGTGGGCGCTCGTGCTTTTTATGTATGGAGGAAAAAAAAAAATTTAATGACCTGTAAACTTGCCCTTGACGAGATCGTAACGTCCGAGATTTTTTTTTTTAACTTTTTTTTGGCTTTTTATTTTATTTATTTTTTTCTAGAAAATCGAAAACTCGAGTTAATCCTCATTTGCGAAACATTCAAACATGATTTACACATCTTTCCTCCGCATATCATCAGCAAATTATCCAAGCTACCACACGGCTCCCCCCACCCCCTCACCCACCCCCCACCCCCCCATCCAGCAAACTGCCCCGCGAACCCGTGACGTGAATACGCGTCGCCCGGACGAACACTCCCAATCACAAAACAAAACAAAACAAAACAAAAACAAGAAAAAAACAAGAAAAAAACAAAACCAAAAGCCGGGACAAAACAAAACAAAAAGAACAAGAACAAAACAAAACAAAACAAAAACAAAAAAATGCAAAACCCAAAGCCGGGACACTCCCCACCAATTGCACGCGATGCAGGAGGCGAGCGGAGAAGCCATCCAGAAGAGCCTCGCCTCCTTTAGACCCCAGGAAAAGGACGGAGTTTCTGGGCTTCCTTCAGCGTCGGAAGGCTCGGCGAAGACCACTTAGAGCTGCGGGGAATAAAGGACGGTAATCCCGCGACCTGTCGACGCCGCACGCGAGGCTGAGTGCAAGGAGCGTGCGGTGAGGGAGAGAGAGAGGGAGGGAGAGGGAGGGAGAGAGAGAAAGGGGAAGGAGGGAGAGAGAGAGAGAGCCAGAGAGATAGAAAAAGAGTCAGAGAGATAGAGAGAGAGAGAGAGAGAGAGAGAGAGAGTCAGAGAGAGAGAGTGAGAGAGGGAGAGACAGAATGAGAAAGAGAGAGAGAGAGTGATACAGGCTAACAGACAGACAAACAGAGAGAGAGAGAGAGATACAGGCTAACAGACAGACAACCAGAGAGAGAGAGAGAGAGATGCAGGCAAGCAGACAGACAACCAGAGAGAGGGAGAGAGAGAGAGAGGGAGAGGCGAAAGCACGCCATTCCCGTGAGTGCGATCCACGGGCGGGAATCACTACCGCCGATGGAAAACTTTCAGAGGAATTATTGATCCCTGATTCTGGCCTATCCCGCTTCCTTCGAGGAGCTGAAGCTTCATGCACGAGAAAGCGCGAACTTTCTGCACGCGATATCCAGAAGGAATAAAGGGAAGGGAGAGAGAGGGGGATGGGAGGAGGAGAGGGGAAACGGATAGGGGGGGAGGGAAGGCAGGTTGGGAGGGTCTAGAAGGAGAGGAAGGGGAGGGAAGGGCCAAGGGGGTGAGGGGAGGGAAAGGGGATGAAGGGGAGGGCTAGGGAAAGGGGAAGGGAATGGGAGAGGATAATAAAGGGGGAGGGAGGGGGGAAGGGTAGGGGAAGGGCCTAAGGGAAGGGCTCCGTTAGGGTAATAATGTTGAGAGTCGGCGAGGCACGAGAAGGGTGTTCCCCTTACATACACTTTTTATCTTAAATCATTCACACAAATCACCGAGCTTTCCAAATACATATTCAAAATTCCCTAATCATCCATCACCAGAAACAAAGTCAAAACGGTAAAAAATAAATAAAAAATAATAAAAAACAATAAAAAAATCAATAATAATAATAATAATGACGATGATAATAATAATAACAATAATAATAATAATAATAATAATAATAATAATAATGATAATAATAATAATAATAATAATAATAATAATAATAATAATGATAATAATAATAAAATAATAAATAAACACAATCCTCGCGCTATGCAATTATTCCACTGAGACATTTTCCCGGAAATAAATAACAACAAAGTCACCCTCTTCTTGTCCAATTAGTCCACTGAAGTCTAGCAAAAAGACACACCACAACGCCTCATTAAACAGTCACACTAATTCGGCTCAATTAGGCTTTGATGGTCATTACTGTGTCCTCAGAAGATGCGATATGGAAGAGTGAGTCATCGAAATGGCGAAGGATAGGGTAAAGGAGAGAAATTGCAAAGGAGGAAGATAGATAGTGGAAATGGCGAAAGATAGGACGAAATAATGGACATTATGAGGGATAGGCGAGATAATGGATAGTACGAAGGGTAGGATAGATAATGGAAATGGCGAAGGATAGGGTAAAGGAGAGAAATTGCAAAGGAGAAAGATAATGAAAATGGCGAAAGATAGGACGAAATAATGGACATTATGAGGGATAGGCGAGATAATGGATAGTGCGAAGGGTAGGATAGATAATGGAAATGGCGAAGGATAGGGTATAGGAGAGAAATTGCAAAGGAGGAAGATAGATACTGGAAATGGCGAAAGATAGGACGAAATAATGGAAATTATGAGGGATAGGCGAGATAATGGATAGTGCGAAGGGTAGGATAGATAATGGAAATTGCGAAGGATAGGGTAAAGGAGGGAAATTGCAAAGGAGGAAGATAGATAGTGGAAGTGGTAAAAGATAGGACGAAATAATGGAAATTATGAGGAATAGGCGAGATAATGAAGATTACGAAGGATAGGGTAAATAATGGACATTGCGAAGGATAGGCTGGATAACGGAAAGGGGAATAGATAGGTAAAATGATAGAAATTACAAAAAATAGGATAGATAACGGAAATTGTGAAGGATAGGCTAGACAATGAAGACTACGAAGGATATGGTAAATAATGGACATTGCGAAGGATAGGCTGGATAATGGACAGGGAATGGATAGGTAAAATTATAGAAATTACAAAAGATAGGAGAGATAACGGGAATTGCGAAAAGCGAGATAGACGATAGATATTGCAAAAATAGATTAAATGAGAGAAATTACATTTTTGACATTGTACTTGTTATGCAATGACGTTGATGAGAATTCGTGTTAGTTATTAAGAAGATAAGAGTGATTTCTATCTATTGCTCTGGCGAAAGATGTTCTTATTGTTATTGACTGTTCTTGTTCTTGATGTTTGAAAGTGAACATGAATGGTTTTCGAGATTGTGATCTTTGTTAGAATAATTGCGTATTTTTTATCTGTTAATGATGATAAGGAGGATGATAGAGATTAACTGACAAAGAAAGTGACGATAGTATTTGAAACTTGAACATCTTTCAGAAATTAGATTAAAAGAGAGAGAGAGAGAGGGGGGGTGGAGGGGGGGGAGGAAGGGAGGGAGAGAGAAAGAGAGAGAGAGAGGGGGGAGGGGGGGTTGAGAGAGAAATAGAGAGAGAGGGGGGAGGAAAAGAAAGAGAGAGAGGGAAAATGTGATGATGGTGATGCCAGTGCTTAAAAACGGCACTTTTTTCAGAGAGTGATTTTAGATATATTGATAGCGATTGATATTATACTTTTTTCTGTCCAACAGCGATAATGGTAGTACTTGATAACTAAATTTATCTATTTATTCGTTTATTTGTCTATGTTTCTTTGTTTATTTTAATACTGTTTAGGATAGTGCTTTAATACTAACCTCACTTTGCTTCCATTTCTCTCTCTCTCTCTCTCTCTCTCTCTCTCTCTCTCTCTCTCTCTCTCTCTCTCTCTCTCTCTCTCTCTCTCTCTCTCTCTCTCTCTCTCTCTCTCTCTCTCTGTCGTTATCTCTTTCACTTTCCCTCTCCCTCTCTCTCTCTCTCTCTCTCTCTCTCTCTCTCTCTCTCTCTCTCTCTCTCTCTCTATATATATATATATATATATATATATATATATATATATATATATATATATATATATATATATATATATATATATATATATACATATATATATATATATATATATGTATATATATATATATATATGTATGTGTGTGTGTGTGTGTGTGTGTGTGTGTGTGTGTGTGTGTGTGTGTGTGTGTAAATATATATATATATATATATATATATATATATATATATATATATATATATATTTCTATATATATAGATATATAGATATATAGATATATAGATATATAGATATATAGATATATAGATATATATATATATACATATATATATATATATATATATATATATATATATATATTTATATTCTCACACACTCACACACACACACACACTCACTCACACACACACACACACACACACACACACACACACACACACACACACACACACACACACACACACACACACACATACACACACACACACACACACACACACACACACACATAATATATATATATATATATATATATATATATATATATATATATATATATATATATATATACATCTTTAACGGTAACCATGGTAGTAGCCGCGCTTACCATGGAGACCTTACGTGGGGGGCGGGGGGGGGGGAGAAGCGACCTTGAGAAGCTAAAGTAAAAATTCTTCCGTTGGCGAGCGGCCATTGCACTTGGGGGGGGGGGGGAGTATAAAGAAAGAAGGAAATTGAGAAAGGATGAAGAGGCAAGAAATAGGAGGAAGGATGGAGGTAAAGAGCGGGTAAAGGGGTGGAGAGGCATAGGGGATGATGAGGGAGAGGGGAGGAGGGGAAGAGGGGAGGATGGAAGGAAAAAGAATAGAAGAAGGAGGGGAGAGGGAGAGGACGGGGGATGTTAGGAGAAAAAGTGGGGGGAAGAGAAAGCAGGGGGAGATGGAGAAGAGGAGGAGAGCGAGAGTAAAGGGAAGGGGAATGGGAGAGAGAAGCAAATAGAAAGGGGAAAAGAAGGATAGAAAGAAACATGGAAAGAGAGTAGGAGGGAGAGAGGCAGAAAGAAGGAGGTAGAAGAATTGAAAGAGCAAAAGTAAAGAAAGAGAAAGAGAGAGAAAGTAGAAAGTAGAAGGAGAGAGAGAGAGAGAGAAGCTAAAAAGAAGAGGGAAGAGAGAGACGGTAGAAAGAAGAGGGAGAGAGAGAGAGAGAGACGGTAGAAGGAAGTGGGAGAGAGAGAGAGAGAAGGTAGAAAGAAGAGGGAAAGAGAGAAAAGGTAGAAAGAAGAGGGAGAGAGAGAGACGGTAGAAGGAAGAGAGAGAGAGAGAGTGAACAGTCATTGAGAAAAAGCGAAAGAGGAGGAGACATGCAGTGGATGAGAGCGAAAGAGGAGGTGAGAGCAGGAGATAAAACTTTATGATATGGGTTGAAGGATTTATGACTCGTGGGGCATAAAAAGGGCCAAGAGGTTTCTCTATTCAACTTCCTGAGGGAAATAGAAGAGAAAAAAAAAGATTTTGCTAAGATTTTCGCACTTTTCAATCGCCAACTCCGGGACACTTCTCTCTCAATGTACTCTCATTATCCTTCGTGTTCCATCTATTTTCCTTTCTTTCCTATTCCTTCGTTATTCGTACTTTCCCCTTCTTCGAATATCCTACATATTTACATATTTTCTGTTTACATATTTTCCTACATGCTTACACATTCCCCTTCGTGTTTACATATATCCTCCTTCATACTTACGTACTTATTTCCCCACACTTCATCACAAACTTACATACTTACATTTCTCCTACATACATACTACCCCCACAAAGTTATATATCTTCCCACATATTCCGGCAAACATACACATATCTCCCCACATCCATAATCTCCCACAAACCTACATATTTTCCCCACATGCACAATTTCCCACATCCATATTCTGCTTCTTCCTTCCACATTTTCCTGGATCCGTTCTAGACGACTAACGGTCCAACTAAGCGACCATTACATATGCATTTTCTCCTTCGTCTTAACTCTTCACTTTGTCTGTATGAAATTACGTCGACTTTATCACCATGGAAACGACCAGAACGCTTGGCCGATATGCGTTAATCATTTTCTTTTTTTCTTCTTCTTCTTCTTTTTCTTCTTTTTTCCACGAGAATTGAAGATTGTCTAATGGTATTCAGATATTCGTGTATTCGAATATTTGTGGTATTGTGTACTTTGAAGAGATTATTGGAGATCACATTATTTTTGGTGTATTTTATGGATTTGTGTGGTATAGGAATGTCGGAGAATTAATAATATGAGCCATTTGTTTATGCTGTTTATGTACTTGAGGAATATCCATAATTAAGTAATTTTTTCACATATTTCGTATACCTTTATAATTGATAAAGATAACGCCATACCATTCACGTATTGGCATCTTTAAAAAAAATCAAGAATCACAACGATCACTTATTTAATATTTGCTATATTTCCTCCATGCTTTATCACATCATCTAACCCCTTTCTCCTCTTTCTCTCCCCTCCCCCTCCCCCTCCCCCCCTCCCCCAGGCCCGGAGCAAGAGCGGGTCGGTCGACGCTGTTCCCAAGAGCCAAGCAGGCAAGGGCGGCACTGCTCAGAAGATCGGCACGCCCTCGAAAAACAACAACAACAAGCAGGTGACCAAGCCCTCCGCCCAGAAGACGCAGGTCAAGCAGGCGCCCTCCAAGCAGGTCCAGCAGACGAAAGGCGCGGGCGGCAAGAAGGGCAAGAAGGGCCACAAGCATCAGCAGTACGACCTCATCGTCACCATCGACCTGGTCAGTTCTTACGATTTTTTTTTTTTTTTTTTTTTTTTGAGAGAGAGAGAGAGAGGGTGTATGTGAGAGAGAAAGCGAGAGAGAGAGAGAGAGAGAGGATGGGGGAGAGAAAGGAAGAGAGAGAGAGAAAGAGAGTGAGAGAGAGAGCGAGAGGATGGGGGAGAGAAAGGAAGAGAGAGAGAGAAAGAGAGCGAGAGAGAATGAGAGTGGGTGGAGGATAGAAAGGAAGAGAGAGAGAAAAAAGAGCAAGAGAGAGAGAGAAAGAACGAAGAGGAAAAGAAAGAATTAGAGCAGGGTTTCCCAACCATGGGTGTTCGCACTCCCTGGGGGTGTGAGATAGCATTCCAAGGGGAGCGAGAAGTGTCCATCTTGAAGACTAGCACTAAATTTATTTATTACTCATAATCAATGAAAAGGAAGAAAAGAGCCATTGAATTGAAAATTCATTTACATAAACGTTTTAAAGTTAAGTCTTTGATTTTTACATGTAGGTATTTCAAGCAAGCAAGTGATTATTCTTTGTAGGGTTTATTCAAATAATCTGGGACATGTTTTCTTGTCCATATGCTTGATTTTTGTTAACATGTTATTAGAAAATGAAAAAGAATGTTCTCTTTTGTTTATCGAAGTTAGTATAAATTCACCTCCTTTATCCTTAAATAAGTTATAAATCTAAAGGGGGTGCGAAGACACAGTAACATTTTCTTCGGGGTGCGGGGTTAAAAAAGGTTGGGAACACTGAATTAGAGTCTAGAAACACACCCAGATTACAAAGAAAGTAAAGAACACACAGACACCAAATAACAAAAATAAAATGTATATAAATAAACGCAACACACAGCACTCTACATAACCCCACCACCATCACAACCCAAACACGAAATCTCAAGAGCCAGTCCCCCCAACAACAACAACTTTGCCCCGAGACGCCCCACTCCATCACCAAGACACCCTACGTCTCCTTCACCCCGCCCTCCTTTCTCTCCCTCCTCCTTCGGGCTCCTGCAGGTGGAGTACGGGCTGACAGACGACCTCGTGGCTGAGTTCAAAGAAGCCTTCATGCTCTTCGATAAGGATGAGGACGGCATGATCACGACGGCGGAACTCGGGGTCGTTATGCGGTCCCTCGGTCAGCGCCCTTCAGGTCAGTGTCGGTCCTGTGGGGGTCTGAGGATCATTGGTGCATGTTCTGTTATTTCGCTAGGGTGTTGTGAGGATCGTGTTGTTTCTCTAGGTGTCTCTGAGAATGCTGGTATACCTCTAGGTGATCCTGAGAATGGTCTGAGAATGCTGTTATACCTCTAGGTGATCCTGAGAATGGTCTGAGAATGCTGTTATACCTCTAGGTGATCCTGAGAA
The DNA here is from genome assembly GCF_042767895.1 of Penaeus vannamei. Classification (NCBI taxonomy): domain Eukaryota; kingdom Metazoa; phylum Arthropoda; class Malacostraca; order Decapoda; family Penaeidae; genus Penaeus; species Penaeus vannamei. Next base: position 6,347,463 of record NC_091580.1, on the reverse strand, counting down.
TGCTGTTATACCTCTAGGTGATCCTGAGAATGGTCTGAGAATGTTGTTATACCTCTAGGTGATCCTGAGAATGGTCTGAGAACGCTGTTATACCTCTAGGTGACCCAGAAAATGGTCTGAGAATGCTGTTGTACCTCTAGGTGACCCAGAGAATGGTCTGAGAATGCTTTTATACCTCTTGGTGATCCTGAGAATGGTCTGAGAATGCTGTTGTACCTCTAGGTGACCCAGAGAATGGTCTAAGAATGCTGTTGTACCTCTAGGTGACCCAGAGAATGGTCTAAGAATGCTGTTGTACCTCTAGGTGACCCAGAAAATGGTCTGAGAATGCTGTTGTACCTCTAGGTGATCCTGAGAATGGTCTGAGGATGCTGTTATACCTCTAGGTGATCCTGAGAATGGTCTGACGATGCTGTTATACCTCTAGGTGATCCTGAGAATGCTGTTATACCTCCAGGTGATCCTGGGAATGCTGGTATACCTCTAGGTGGTCCTGAGAATGCTGTTATACCTCTAGGTGATCCTGAGAATGGTCTGAGAATGCTGTTATGCCTCTAGGTGATCCTGTGAATGGTCCGAGAATGCTGTTATACCTCCATGTGATCCTGAGAATGGTCTGAGAATGCTGCTATGCCTCTAGGTGATCCTGAGAATGGTCTGAGAATGTTGTTATACCTCTAGATGATCCTGAGAATGCTGTTATACCTCTAGGTGATCCTGAGAATGGTCTGAGAATGTTGTTATACCTCTAGGTGATCCTGAGAATGGTCTGAGAAGGCTGTTATACCTCTAGGTGATCCTGAGAATGCTGTTATATCTCTAGGTGACCCTGAGAATGCTGTTATACCTCTAGGTGACCCTGAAAATGGTCTGAGAAGGCTGTTATACCTCTAGGTGATCCTGAGAATGCTGTTATATCTCTAGGTGACCCTGGGAATGCTGTTATATCTCTAGGTGATCCTGAGAATGGTCTGAGAATGCTGTTATACCTCTATGAAATCCTGAGAATGGTCTGAGAATGCTGTTATACCTCTAGGTGATCCTCAGAATTTTGCTGTTTGTGTAGATGTCCCTGGGAACACTTAGTTATTTCTCTAGGTGACTGAGGGTATTGTTATTTCTTTAGATATCCCTGTGAACGATTTCTTAAGGATAGTGAATCTTAGGGATATTGATATTTCTGTAAATGTATTTGCGAATGCTCTTTATTTCTTTAGGTATATCTGAGAATATTGTTTTTTTTAGGTTTCCCTGAGAATGGTCTGGGAAAGATCTCTTATTTTTCTAGGTGTTTCTGAGAGTATTGTTGTTGTTGTTTGATAGATGTCTCTGAGAATGCTCTGTAAATTGCTATGTTCTGTCGGTAAATATTTCTAGGAATAGTTAATTCTCTAGATGTCCCTGAGATTATTTTGATTCCTGTAGATGTCTCTAAGGATATATTTTTTAAGTCTCTAAGAATGCTGTGTTATTTTTCTGTCATTGCAAATAATGTTCATTTTCTAAAAGTCCCTCAACATATAGTTATTTATTATGTGTTTCTGAGAATATTTTGTTGTTTTTATGGGTATGCCTGAGAACACAGTTATCTTTAGGTGTTCATGAGTATGTATTATTTAATCTAGTTGTCTCAGAGCATCTTGTTATTTTTCTAAATGTCCCTGAGTATATAGTTATTCTTTAAGTGTTTCTGGGCATGTTTATTTCTCTAGATGACCCAAAGAACATGATTATTCCCCCAAGGTGCCCTTGTGAATGTATTTATTTCTTTGAGAGTATTTTCTTCTTCTCTAGGTCTTAGGTGTCTCAGCATTTTTTTTTTTTTTTTTTTAAGTGTAAATCAAGTATCCACATAAATATTTATATATTTCTGGTGTACTTAAGAATATAGTCATTCTTAAGGTGTCTCTAAGAGTATTGTTTTCTGCTTCAGATCTTAAGAGTCTCAGCATGTATTTTTTCCCAAAGTATTAGTCAAGTATCCTTATAAATATACATATATTGTCTCACTGTGTCCTTAAGAATATAAGTATTCTTAAGGTGTATATGTGAGTGGTTTTCTAGGTGTCTAGGTGTCCCTGGGAATATATTTATTTATTTTATGTCTTTAAAAAAAAAAAAAAAAAAAAAAAAAAATATATATATATATATATATATATATATATATATATATATATATATATATATATATATATATATATATATATATATATATATAGGCGTCCCTCAGAGTCCAGTTATTTCTCAAGAAGTCCATTCGATTATGTTCAAATCTTTAGGTAGCCCTGAGAATATATAAAATAAATGCATTTCTCTAGGTGCCCCTAAGAATGTACTTATTTCTAGGTATCTTTGAATGTATAGTTATACCGTCGTTAAGTATCTTTATGGCAAATGTTATTTCTGTGCTGTATATCTAATAGTTATTTCTCCTGAATAACGTATCTCTCAGTATACTGTTATTTCTCTGCCAAATTTCTCTTACAGTAGTTATTTCTCTAAAATCACGCCATTTAATATTATTTCTCTAAATTGAATATCTTTATAATATAATATCTTAGAAATGTGGGATTACGTTTTCGGCAGCTATACTACGTAGGAACTTCCGTAATGGAGTTTAGGTAGATGGCAGTTCGATGTGTTCGAGCTGTCTACCGAGAACTAGCTAAAAGCACCCTTATATAGGCCACAGCTCATCCCTAATCGAGTGCCGTGCTTGCTGCTGTCGGGCGAGAGCTGGCACCCACGCAGGTAATTGTTCCACACAGTGACAGCGACAGGCGGGCGAATATGCCAGCTATCTGTCATCATATCGCGGCCGAATCTCCCAAAGTCACGGGAGGCATAGAAGGACCAGGCTGCCATGTGGATACTTGTGTGGGTGAGGGTCAACGTAACCCCTCTGCCGCGTCAGGGTGGAAGGGGCGCTGTCAGGGGCATTTCACATTTTAGTCGCTTGTGGTTGATCGCAACATCTGCAATACGTCCATCACGTGTCAGTCAGCGAACGCACAAAACGCTGATCTCGCTCTGCTTTTTGCTGTGAATTTATACCCCGGCGCGCAAGACAATGGCAACGGCTCATAATTATAAACTCGGGTGGCGTTGCTTACGTATTCACGGCATGAAAATGAATTCCGGGAAGCGGGAAATACAGTGAGTTATAAACGGTGCAGGATGCAACGTGCACCGCAGCGGTCGAGAGAGTCCTGGCTCGCGAACGGGAAGTTTCGAGCTGTACGGCGCCGCGCCAGGCCAACAGATCTTTGATAGGTGGGGAGTAGGGAGGGCGGAGCGATGGGAGGGAGTAGGGGAGGGGGAGGATGGGCTAGGAAGGAGGGGTAGGCGTGAGGAGAGGGGGTGGAGAGGGAGGGACGGAAGTAGAGGGAATTAGGAGAGGGGGAAGAGAGAGTGGATAAGGGAAGGGGAGAGAGCGAGGAGAGGAGGAGAGAAAAGAGATGAAGGAGGGGGAGGGGGGGAGCGTAGGGAAATCAGATCACACACCGCGTTGAAATAGACATACTCTTGCAACGCAGCCACCAAAAATTATCGTTCATGCAATAAACTAACGGCGACAGCGGCTCTGTTAGATTATGGCCTCCAATAAGTTCCTCTTAAATTCCCCATTAGTAGCTGTTTACGGCGTTGAAAGACCTTGTTACCCGTTTACAGTGTTGCTTGTTACAGATTAATGGTCTTGTCCGTCAAAGAGAGGGGTAACGTGCCTATTTTCTGTTGACAACTTGAACAGCTGTTTGTATGTTTATGCTATGAATGACCATCTTTGTCATTTATAGCGCTATTCAACGGGTAGTTTACATAATTTAGAGTGTCAGAAATCCTCTACTTTCTTGGTATTTTAGGTTTGGTTGTCTGAGGCATGGCAGTATCGTCAAATAACATTAGTAATAAAAAGATTTTAAACATCTATATAATCTTAATCCTTGTTGCCCGTTCTGAATCTCAGAAGCAGTTTTCAGATTATTCGGATTCTTTTTTTTTTTTTCATAATAAAACTGAGTTTACGATATTTTTTTCATAATGAAACGGAATTTCAGATTTTTTCATAATAAAACTGAACTTAGGATTTTCTCATAACAAAACTGCAACGATTTCTTCTTTTTTTCATAACAAAACAGAAAACTGAACTTTATTTTTTCATAAAAACAGAAAACTGAACTTCAGTTGTTGATGTTTTTGTTGTTGTTGTTGTTGTTTTCATAATAAAACTGGACTTCACATAAAAAAAGCTTGATTTAACCGCAGCCCCATCATTACAGAGACGGAACTGCGCAAGCTGGTGGGCGAGGTGGAGACCTGCGCCGACGGTACCATCGAGTTCAACGAATTCCTGCAGATGATGAGCAAGAAGCTGAAGGACATCGGGAACGGCGACGAACTCAAGGAGGCCTTCAAGTACGTTGGGGACAAATAGATTGTTTTAAAGTTTACCTTATGTGAGATAAGGAAAGGAAGAGAGAGAATAGAAGAAAAAAAGTGAATAAAAGATAGAAAGAGTGATAGAGACGAGAATGTTGAACGTGGGTGGTTGTGCTGGGGGAGGGAGGGAGGGGGGTGTTGGAGGGATGGGTGGGGGGGTGTTTGTGTGTGTTTATGGTGGGTTGTGTTTGTGTTTGTTTGTGTAAGAGGGTGGGGGTGGGTTGTGGGTTTGTTGAAGGGGGTTTGTGTGTGTGTATTTATACATGTATTCTTTATATATATTTATATAAACAATAAGCGATTAAACCTTGTACTCAGTCCCTGCAGTACAGAACTTGCTACGATTTAGTAAGTAGCTTTTGATAAATATGAATCCGTGATTTCTTTGGCTTAAATGATAACGAAAATTTTGATTTAGTTACGATTTTCCTCTTTTCTTCATTCTCCTTTATATTTTTTCATTTATTGAAGTTTTTTTCTTATTTTTTCTTTTTTTGTTTTTATCTATTCTGTCTTTCTGCTACGTTATTCTATTTTTTTCTTCTTCTTTTTCTGATTTTTCTACTTTTACGTTTACTTTTTTGTATTTTATCTTACTTGTTTATTATCTCTCTTTTTATTTGTTCTTATGTCTTTCGTTCCATTTACTTTTCTTATCTTCTCTCTCCTTGTTCCTTTTTATCCTTTCTCCCTTATTTTTTCATTCTTTCTAATTCAATTCAATTTGTTGTCTAACTTTTTACTTAAATAATATTTCTTAAGATGAGGTGCTGTAGATGTGGCTTATCATTGCAATACCCGTGAACGCAACTGAAAATAGACAATGTGATAGATAGTGATAATAATGCTGTTAATAAGGTACATAATAATGATAATAATGCGTTCAGTAAAGAGAGTACGTATTAATAATGGCATAGATAATCATCTTAATAATTACGTGGTAGACAATGACTGCAATAATCTGACAATTAAGGGATAATAGTACTTATGATATCGTGGATAATCATCATGATACTGATATCGTGGTAGACAGAGATGACAACGATACATAGTTGAAAATGTGTCCTCTGCAATACTAAAAATAATGATGGCGATGCGACTGATAAGAATGGTTGTGAAAAGGAACAGTGATAAGTATCCTGTAGTAATTGTGAGAGCAGGTCTGTTTCTCCTCCTCCTCTTTCCTTTTCTTCTTCTTCTCCTTCTCCCTCTCCTTCTCCTTCTTTTCCTTCTTCTTCTCCTTCGCCCTCTCCTTCTCCTTCTTTTCCTTCTTCTTCTCCTTCTCCCTCTCCTTCTTCTTTTCCTTCTCCTCCTCCTCCTCCTACTATTACTACTACTTTTTTTTCTTCTCCCCTTCTTCATTTTTCTTTCTTCTCCTCCTTCTCTTTCTTCTTCTTCTCCTCCTCATCATCATCATCATTTTTCTTCTCCGTATCCTCCCCCCTCCTTCTCCCCTTCTCTTTTTTTTCTTTCTTCTCCTTTTTTTCCTTCTTTTTCTCCTCTTCCTCCTACATCTTCTTCTCTTCCTCTTCCTTCTTCTTCTTCTGCTTTCCCTTCTTTTTTCTTTTTTCTTCTTCTTTTAGTTCTTTCTCCTCCTCTTCTTTCTTCTTCTTCTTATCCTCCTCGTTCCCCTCTTCATCATCATCATACTTTTTTATTCTTTTCCTCCTTTTTTTCTTCTCCTCCTAATCCTCCTCCTCGTCATCATCATCCTTTTTTTCTTTTTCTCCTCCTCCTTATTCTCCTCTTCCTCCTATTTTTACATCTCTTCCTCCTCCTCCTCCTTTTTTTCTTCTTTTTTC
>NC_091580.1:6328721-6336221 GCF_042767895.1 Penaeus vannamei | reverse complement strand
TTTTTCTCTTTCGCATGGAAAGATGAGAGACAAGATTTTTGTGTGTGATATGTCGTATAAAAGGACGTTATATTTCGGGTCCCTTCGTTGATTGGGTCTTTCTCTTTTCTTTCTTGGTCTGCCCATTCCCCTGCTTTTTATCTCCCTCTCTATCTGTTGGTATATACATTTCTCTGTCTGTCTCTCTCTCTCTCTCTCTTTCTCTCTCTCTCTCTCTCTCTCTTTCTTTCTTTCTTTCTTTCTTTCTTTCTTTCTTTCTTTCTCTCTCTCTTTCTCTCTCTCTTTCTCTCTCTCTCTCTCTCTCTCTCTCTCTCTCTCTCTCTCTCTCTCTCTCTCTCTCTCTCTCTCTCTCTCTCTCTGTCACTCTCTCTCTCTCGCTCGCTCGCTCGCTCTCGCTCTCCCTCACGCTCACTACCACCCTCTTCCACCTCGTCAGGCAGTGTCACTTGTCACGTGTCACTGCCCCATCTTCGTCACAGAGTCGCTCAATGTCATCCTTCCATCCTGAGAATCAAAAGCATCCTTGTAACCCTTGACAGGCGTACACGCACAGCCTCCAAGGGCGAGTGCGAAGTAGGGCTTCACAGCGAGAGAAATAAGGGTAGATCTCCGGTTGGCGCTTAAGGATGTCGGGGGGGAAAAAGAAGTGTAAGAATGACGTAAGAAATGGAAAATGGGAAGGAAGATGGAGTAAAAATGTATATTGTAGAATGGCTTGTGTGAGGATTGGAATGTGATTAAAGGAAAAGATAAAAGATTAACAGGTTCTTGGTAGAGAGAAGATTAACAGGATTGTTCAAGGGGAATCTGCGGTGTCAGGTCGCATTCAATATGCACTAAGACTGCAATACTAAAGACTGGCAATAGGCAAGTGCAATTAAATATCAACGGGGGCGATTTTCTTTTCTCCTTGAATCTTATCAGTTGAATGTGCTGATGTTCCGCCTGTTTGAATAAACTTGAAGTCGCCTTTTTCTGTTTGAAATTGATGTGCATAATTGTTTCATTTAGGTTGTATGTGGATATGTTAATCTTATGTGTTAAAACAACCATTCATATGTACACACATATATGAATACATATGTACCTTTATACATACATATATGTCTATATATGTGTGTGTGCGTGTATATATATATATATATATATATATATATATATATATATATATATATATATATATATATATATATATATACATATATATATACACACCATGCATGTATATCGTAAATGTATGTGTATGCATATATATTGCATTAAACCAAGTGCTCATTTGATAATTATTACTATATTGTTGAAAATTGTTTAAGAACAGATGACCATTCTAAGATTTATATAAAGCATATATTAATGTGACTGTGACCGAAAAAAAGCTAATGATATTTTTGCATTTATTTTTATGTGATTGGCATCTAGTTGATAATGTTACCGCTAAAAAGCAATAGGAAATTACCGTAAGAGAGTTACCTTCCGAGGCTTCCAGGGACGCGCGGGCTCGCCTGCCGCCACCACAAACCACGCACAAACTCCTTCGTCATTGTTGCCTCCCCTCTGGCGTCGCCGCCTCTCGCGCGGGTCGCCTCGCGGGGGACTCCCTCCTCCCGCCCGGCCTCGGACCCCGGCGAGACCCCTTATCAGCGCCGTCGAGAGATAAGAGAAGGCGTGCGATGGAAGGCGCCGCGGAAAGGCCTGGGTCGAGGTCGAGGCCCCCGAGAGGCGCCCCCCGAGAGCGGGCGGATGAGCCGCCATAATCCTGCGACAGTCCTCTGCGGGTTATGGGAAACGTCCGATGTGGTGACCTTGGCCGGCCTACGTCTGTATACTGATGAATCATGTTACAATTCCCCAGTTTGTTGGTTTGTTTGTCTGTCTCTGTGAAACGACCTGGAGTTCGGCTTGACCTCTGAACTGCTGCCTTTTCCTCGAGAATTCTCCATTGGATCCGTCTTTTCTTCGGTCACGTCTGTTCTCTTGGCTGGGAGGGCTCAGCGCCGCTGCTCGGGCTCGCAGGGAGGCGTCTGGCCTCGGAGGGCGTCCTGGCTATTCAATATGTGTGTGTGTGTGTATCTATACATGTGGATTTTTAGTATATATGTGTGTGTATAAATAAATATATATATATATATATATATATATATATATATATATATATATATATATATATATATATATATATATATATATATATATATATATATATATATATATATATATATATATGTATGTATGTATGTATGTATGTGTATATATATATATATATATATATATATATATGTATGTATGTATGTATGTATATGTAATCATTACATGTATACGTAAATATCATGACAAGCCGAAAATCCTCTGTTGGCATTCCCAGCCGAGACCCGAGTCCCCGAGAGCGGTCCGGACGCCCAGCCAAGACTCGCCCCAGCGGTTTTCTGGTCAGAGAGTCTCTGCAGTTCCGCCTTGCATCTCCAGCCTCCCATCTTCCCAAACTAAGAATCATCTGCTTGCTTCTACCATCTTTCTCCGGCGATGGGGATAAAAGGACCTTCCCTGATCTTTAAATACCGCTCTCCGTTTTCTGTGAACTCTCCGGCTGCGTGAAAAAGAAAGGAAAAAAAAAACAACAACATTGTCGCGTTTGACCGCTTCTTATTCGCCCTTCTCCAGACCCATCCCTTATTCGTTCCTCTCCAGACCCATCCCTTATTCGCCCCTCTCCAAACCCATCCCTTATTCGCCCCTCTCCAAACCCATCCCTTATTCGCCCCTCTCCAAACCCATCCCTTATTCGCCCCTCTCCAAACCCATCCACTATTCGCCCCTCTCCAGACCCATCTCTTATTCGCCCCATTCCAGATCCATCCCTTATTCGCACCACTTCAGTCCGTTCCCTTCACCCGACACTCATTTGATTCGATGTTTCATATAGTTATTGGGTAGCTGTATGCGATCTCTGTTGCTTTATTCTTTGAAATGTTAGTTTATGTGTTTCCCAGACGGTAATGAGCTACTGTAGCTACGATATATGAGCTTCTTCGGATAAAAAAATAAAAAACTATGCTATGCAGTTGTGCGCAGAGAATATTTTGCTAGATGTACATTCCATAGTATCTATAGATGAGAAGATATCTCTGGACTTGTCGAGTTTTGTAATGGACAGAGGATTTAATATATATCGTGATCAACTGCAAATCGAGATGAGGCACTGGCGTTCGGATCAGCTCAGAAATTGCGTTCTTTGTCGGGTTTATGGGTAACCTGAACCACCCCTCTACAGAGTGACTTGTTTTGCGTTCCTTCAGCGAGAACGGCCGTACTGTCTCGATTTTGCAGAATTTGTCTAGTCATGGACGTTGCTGATTATTTATATTCATAAGCTATTGACGGTAAATCGCTAAGTTGTGTTAATGTTTTAGAGATTATTATTCTAGTGAGGGAAATTTATTAAAAACAACAATAGAGAAGCCTTTATTTTATGCATAAATAGGTAAGTTTGTTCTGCCTGGTGCAGAAATGTCGAAAAACCCCGGATGTCTGAAGTTGCAGCGCCCTCGAGGTCCGCCACGAACCGGATCCTCGCCCGGTCCAGCCACGTCTCAGCCGCCGAAGAGCCACCTCCTCAGGGGCCCGAGGCGGCACGACCGGACCCCGAGCGCGGGTCTCAGGTCCTCGAAGAGACGCCGGAGGAATACTGCTCGGTTTGGGCCAAAGACGTGTGTGGTCAGTGAAAACGAACTCCTTTCTGTACCTTTAGATATTCACGTACGCGTATACAACCAGTGACGCTTGGTCGTAAGAAACTGGAATTAGGGAATTTCGAAAGTAATGTTACTCACTAGCCTGTGTATTAGACTACAGAAGACCCCGTTTTCCCTTGGGTATATCAGGCAGTAGCGCGAAATACTGTGCGTTGTAGTGGGCGAAAAAGAAGACTTATTAGCGGAGGAAGTGTGAGCTCACATACATAGAATTCTTTTTGAGGCGAACAAGAAAATGTCGATTTTCAAGCCTTCTAAATGTGAAATGACGGTGTCCCAGTGCAATAAAGGATTTACAAAAATACAAAACACACACACACACACACACACACACACACACACACACACACACACACACACACACACACACACACACACACACACACACACACACACACACACACATGCATATACGTAGGTATACGTACATGCAAAATCCTTACAATCCAAAAATAAAAAAATGCCACAGAGGAACAAAAGATTTCTTGAGTACAAACTAAAGCACATAATAGATTGGATGATTTAATTCACTGTATCTTAAGGTTTGTATCAGTCCTAAAATCAGTCTCATTCACAATTCTAATAAGCCTGTTCTATATTTTCATTTCAAAATGGCTTAACCTCAGCCACGGCCAAGAGTGTATGTACGTGTGTGTTCGTATGTATGTGTGTGTGTGTTTATTATTTATGTATATTGTTTGTGTTTGTGCGCGCGCGCGTGTGTGTGCGTGTGCGTGTGTATGTGTGTGTGTGTGTGTGTGTGTATGTGTGTGTGTGTGTGTGTGTGTGCGTGTGTGCGTGTGTGAGTGTGTGTGTGAGTGTGAGTGTGAAAATTAAATCCAAAACCTGTGCTATTTCGACGTTTTATTTTTCTCACAATTCTACTACAATTTGGATCCTAAAACTCCACAGGGTAAAATAAGATACAGTAAATAGACAAAAACATATTAGTAGACAAGCGAATATCGATCAGCACTTCTTCTAACATCCAAAACTGAAGATAACTTACACCAAGTCTAAATTGACGTATCTCCTATGAACGATCATTCAGAAAGTCTGATTAAAATTAATGAAAATAGTCTACCCTCACAAACTTCAAAGTTGCATGATAGAAAATTGTCCTTTTCTTATCTCCGAAACAAATAGGAACCAATGTGTCTTTTCCTCAAGAAAGGCAAGAACTGGATATATGAATACAAAATCCATGGGGGAAAATGAATAGATATGATATATTAAGCCTTTATATAGCTCACCTTTTTCGAAAACGAGCACCTTGAGTTCTAGCCGACCAATATCACAGTTTTAAGATACGCAAAAATCGCATTTACACCACCGATATCAGTTTTTAAATATCCACCCCAAAAATTGCGTTTACACCACTGATATCAGTTTTAATATACGCAAAAAATCGCATTTACACCACCGATATCACAGTTTTAAAAAAATCGCGTTTACACTCAAATTACTTGTTTCACTCCCCCATTCGGCTATCGTCCTATACTCTACCTCGTTGTCGTAGAACATCGTAAAATGTGTATGTCTCAGTCGCTGAAATCAAGTCGTTTTGAAGTCTTATTTTTAAGATGTTTAGAAAAATCCAGTGCGTCTTATTTTTCCGACGTTGATGCTCCTGTAAGACGGTGGTTTTCAACCTGTTTGCCTTCTAGGCGTGTCGCATAATATTTTGTCCTTGAAGTTATTTTAGTCTGAAACACTGAGAAAATGTAAAAGTTAACCTGCATTATTCAGACCAACACAGAGTATTGACTTTTCATAATGGGTAATCTATGGCAGTTTACATATTTTCAAGGGAAAATTATAACTGTGCATGTATATACAATAATGGGGTCAAAGTATTTTACAGAAGTTTATGATCTTTTCAGTGTGTCGCCAAGGTTAAAACGTTGAGAACCACTGCCATGAAGTGATCGGTCTCCGTGAGGATTTGTAAGGCACGACAGAACTTAAAATTGTACCTGAATTGCAGGCTAAATAGTTATTACATCGATATAAGCACTGGTTGAGAGCTACTTGTTATTTTGACGCGTCCACGAAGAAGCTTCCGAGTATACTTCTGATGACTGGAAAGTACCTCACTTGTATGAGACACGGTTTTTCTCTCTCCCTCTCTATTTTCTCCTTTTTTAAGATTCAGAGAAAGTTGGGGTCAGTAAATGATGCAAAACAGTCGGTTGATCATGAATGTTATGACTCCGCCTTCGCGATTTTCTTTTATTCGCTCGTTTCTTTCGTCCTCGTCTTGTTAATATAGCATTTTCGATTGTCACAACTAGATCACTAATACTCACTCCTACTCGCAATCTACCTATGTGAAAGGCAGTTACTTCAGTTTTTGACTGTTTTGCGCACTTGACATCGACTTGCAGGAGCTACTATTTTATTTCCGTGAGACCTGGAAGAGAATGCTTCCCTTCGATGCCTTCCACGAGATATACCGCAAGACAAACACAGCAGAGTGAGGCTGCTCATTCTGAAAATCAAGTTTACAGGAAAATCCGTCTATGTTGAAACTCAGTCTCGTCCTCGTTGTCGCTCCCTGCCCCCCCCCCTCCCACCCCACCCCCACCCCCATGACGTTCCATCGTAAGCATCCGACAACCCGACCTCCCCCCCCCCCCCGCCCCCAAACCCATCCCGATAACACTCGCGTCCCGCTGCCTTGCGTCCACATCGTACATACCTCCGTATCTCCATGACTGTTGTACGTGACAACCGTACGGCTTCACGAGGCTTCTGTTGGTTCCTGGGGGTCAGCAATTTTGTGTGTGTGTGCGTGCGTGCGTGCATCGATACACATGTATATATGGGTGTGCATATGTGCGTGTGTATGTGTAATCCCGAGTCTGTGTGTATATAGGTGCATATGTGTGTCTACGTGTGTGCGTGTCTGTGTCTTTGACTGCACGTGTGATTCCAGTGGCCAGGCTTGTGAGTGTCTTTAGTAAGTTCGATCCCGCCCGCGCGTAGCCACAGCGGCCGGGCCTCCAGGACTGGCCTCTGCGGCGTGGCAAGGAGTCCTTCGCCAAAATGTATCCTGTCCGGCCAACCGAAGGAGCTCGCCGTGCCCAGCCGGTCATGTTCGGTTGGCAGGAGCACTCTGGTCCGCGTAGAGAAGGAGGTCCCAGCGACTTGATCTGTTTCGAGTTCTTCAGCAGGAGTGCTCTGCATGGTTCGGGAGAAGTGGAACCAAAAAAAAAAAATGGAAACGAGGCTCAAACTAGGGTAGAGGACGCGCACAGGCGGTGGGAATTTCGGCAGGAGCGCTGGCACAGCTCGGACGCTGGCGGCTCCTGACGGCGGAAAAGCCATTGCGAAGGTGTGGTGGGAAGGCCCGTCAGGCTTGATTTACCTGAGGCTACCGTAGAATACCTGCTGTATCGCTAACAGTATTTACTAGAAGTGATGTATCACATAGCTGAAGTGTATTGTACTGTATAACGTTAATGTACAGCGTACATTATTTTGTATCTATCTACACTGGGAATATACATCCAGGTATACACGACATACACAGGAGTATTATTGCACATCGCAATCTAGTTCCAATTCCTTCTCTCGTTTCGTTGCTATGTACAGAGCTCTGCACTTCCCTACCGAGAAAAGAAAGGCCTTTAAGATCGCTGCTTTCTGTTTAAACCTTAAGAGATATATATGCATATGTATGTATAAGTCAGCCTAGTCCGTCAAGATATTAGGAAGAAACCTCGTGACGGATCCGCCCCTATAGAGT
>NC_091580.1:6306221-6311221 GCF_042767895.1 Penaeus vannamei | reverse complement strand
AATAACAATAATAATAATAACAGTAATAATAATAACAGTTATAATAATAACAGTAATAATAATAATAAAAATAATAATAACAGTAATAATAATAACAGTAATAACAATAATAATAATAATAATAATAATAATAATAATAATAATAATAATAATAATAATAATAATAATAATAATAATAATAATAATAATAATAATAATAATAATAATAACATTAATAATAATAACAACACTAACAATAATAAAAAGTCACAGTGGACACTGAATGACAATGGCATGAAAGAGCAGAATTATATAATTATACAAGCTTTGTGTTAAGCTAAATCCATTTAAGCAATCAAGTGAGAGTTGAATTCATAAATCAAAACAAATTCATACAAATTGATATACAACCTATACTACTTTTTATCAAAAGTAATGTATAAACTGTTGTACATGTGTTGTTCAAAAGTTTTTTTTTAAGAAATCTGTCTTAAAAACAGACACCTGAGACTAGACCTGTGCTTCAATTTAAACGGTGCAAGATTGTATTACCTGAACTTTGATCAATTCAATTTAAAGTACACCTTGAATTAAGAACACATATGGTCGGTATTTTCCTTCCACACTTGTTCAAACTATGCATATCAAACTTCGCAAATTAAATATTTCAAAAGAAAAAGCAGCTTTCGTTGCTTGTAGAGGATCTGTGACAAAGTGTAATTTTGTATATTCATATTTAACAATATATGTAACCTTTCTCATGTAACATTTTCTCTAAATAATGATCAATATTAAACTTTTAGCAACTTTGCTAGTAATCTAAATACTCTAAAACTTCTTGGTCTAGCCAAGTACTTTCTAATGTGGATCTCAGATAAAAACCTTAGTACTTCACAATAGACTCACATGGATCTTTCAGTTTGTCTCTACCTTTCAAATCTGCAAGCTCAATGCATACAAGGCACAGTGCAACAACGCCCCCCATTTCCTTCACTAATTCAGAGGCAGCTTTCATTGAACCTGTAAGTGAAAATAAAATCCTTTCAGTTCTTTCCTAGAATGTTAAAAAAGTAATAGTGACCCTTTCTGTAGCTTCTACATTGCTTGACACTTCCAATGAAAATGATAAAGAAATGTTATAAGAGGAAACTGTTAATATAAACTATTGACATACATGTGATGTCCAGAGATAAATATGTAAATATTTACTTTTGTCTTTCAATCTATTTTGTTCAAGTGACTATAACTAAACTTTAACACCAGTGGGAAAAATACAAAAGAAAAAAATGGGAGACTGCATACTAAAACCAGACCTCTTTTTCTAATTAGACCATGAAACTATTCCAAAATCTATAGTCAAAAAATAATCTTCAGGCCCAACATGAAACTTATGTCCTTTTTGAATTTGAGATTCAGGTCAGACATGATAGTGCAGCCCTCAGTTCAGATGCGAACATCCATTTACATTCCTGCAAGTCATACAAGCAGCAGGTATATGAAAATATATTCCCCTTCTGAGGAATGTCAAAGATGTACATGAACTGAAGAAATATTATGTGTCCAGTTTTTGCCTATCTCATACAATTCAGCACAAGGAAAGACCTACCAGTAGAAATATACAAAACAGCAGATAGTGGAAATCGTATAACATTTTTCAGAAAAAAGATAAATTGTTATACCAAACAGCCATATACAGTGACAAACTAAATGAAAGAATGATCTCTTACCCAGTTCATACATGTCAAACTATTATTGGACTATTGTAAATATACTAATAATTAATGGATAAGATGCAATTATGCTTACCTCCTGTTGCAAGAAGGTCATCAATAATCACCACTTTCTGACCTTGCTTTATGCTAGATGCTTGTGCCTCAAAGACATCCTGAAAACAAATTCAACACATAATGAGACTTGGGGTATCAATACAAATACCATAAAATAAATAGGGAACCAAGAATTCAACAATCATTAGCTATATAGTATATGCCCATCCACCATAAATGATTCAAAAAATGTACAAAGGCTTTTTCAATAAGACCTACCACTAGGGAAATCAAAAGCAAAAAATTTTCACCATATAATAGTAGCAACGGTAAATGTTTATGATAGGACCACACCCGTCAGAGACGAAGTCCCCGACTCCTACCAACAAGGTTGGGGGATCCCGTGGGGAATCGGGGGTTTGGGGGGGGGTTCATACCATGCATTTTAAAAAGCAAAAGAATGTGAGAAATTGAAAATCCAAGCCAAGGATAGTATTTCAGATGACAAAGAAAGTGGAAAATGTAAAAACATGGGAGATGATTCAGCCACAGATGATTCGATACGGTGTTGCGCGAGCGAACGAGCGAGTGAACCGCATCTTAAACGCACGAACGACCAGTAGGATCGCTGTATGAACCAAAAAACCCTCCTAACCCGGGGCTATGGCCCCGGACCCCCTCCCGATTGCCGTATTTCCCTACTGGGGACTCCGCCCCCGGACCCCCTCCCAATTATCTAGCTTCCCTACCAGTGCCTCTATATCGCCACTGACTACACTTAGAAATACAAAATGAGTTTCCTTAAAGTTGAAGTGACGAACCACAGACGAAATTCTACAACTGGAACACAGTTATTGTATTTCACTGAGTTTCGTGTTATCCTCAATACTGTAACGATTTCAGTGAGATTGATTTCACCGGAAAGTTGGAAAAAATCGGAAACACAGTTAGCATTGCCAACAACCTTTACCTTTGGAACTAACAACGAGAACTGTAACAAAAGAACTGTCAAATTTGCCGGGAGAGGGCAGCGATGCGCAAGTATGGATATACCATGTATTTCTCATGAAACTATGGTACGTATATGGTAAAATCGATCACATCGTGTACTTAAGGAATGAACATTTGATAAATGCGTTTTTCATTAAAATTTCATACAAATTAGAATACAGGAATTCATTTTACTACAGTGCATTTATAAGAAATTTGTCATGACGTCATGAGCTACATGCGCCAAAACAGTTCATGTTGGGTTCCCGTGCAGCTAAGTGGCTCGCTGCGACGCGAGGGGGGTTGGTCTTAGTTGGTGGAGGCTCGTGGGGACTCAGTCCCTGCACGGTATTCTGCGCGCCAACTTTTCCTCCTTTAACCAAAACAGGTTCGCTTACGCAAATCAATTTTGATAGCAATGCATGTAGTCTTTCATCGCCTACTACTCTATGATCTTCAATTGTCTCCTAGTCGGTGCGGTCCTATCGTAAACCTTAACCGTAGCAATACATAGGCTTCATGCTTTTTGACTGCATGTTCTACAGTACACTGCTTTGGAACTTTTAATAATATTCCAAGTTCAATTTCTTTATGTCATTATTCCCTTAAAAATTTGACATATACCATGTGGTGCGTCACTAAACTCAACTGATAGGATTACCCAAAATCCACAAAATTACTCATTCAACCCATTTTGTTGTGGAGGGTAAAAATATCCAGAATTTTTATTCATGTTATATCTTTGACCTACCGAGTAGGAGTGATCATTCTGTTAGCTAATCAGAAGACTCTTCAACCCATCCTAATGTTCTTCTCTCAGAAAATGTTGTTCCTTACTCAGCAATAACATGAAGAAAACAAAATTCTTGAAAATAAACTGGTGGACAGAGCAATTACACAGCAGCAATGGATTAAGATAAATCATTAGCTATGTCCCTGAGTTACACAAGATGGTACGTTCTGATACCTGATACCCAATATCCTGATCAAGCAACAATATTATGCAATTCTCCAATAAACCCACATTTTATACAATTTTTTAAAAATAATAAATAAATAAAAATAAAGGCCATAAAAGTGCTTCATTCCTTACCGTTCCATACTCCAAGGTGTAAGATACTTGCTTCAATTCTCCGGGCAATTTCCCCCTCTTCCTTACCGGTACAAATGGCTTGTTCAGGGAAAGAGCTAGTGGAGCACCAAACAAGAACCCTCTTGAATCCAGGCCCATGATGATATCTACGTCAGGGCAGACTGACTTGACCTTTTCTTCAAGAACTGCCATCAAATCATGGAATACAGGAGGAGTCTGAAGGACTGAAAAGATGTCTCTGAAAGAAGCAGATACAATATACAAAAGGAAAAATAATAAAAATATGGTATCAACTAAAGTTTTTACTTTCAAACTGATATTTAACCATTTCATTCTGATATTACACAAGTTACCTGTGACTTAAAATGACTGGTGTTTCATAATCTAGTTCTCCTAAATGAACATATATATCAAACTTATATTTATATTTGTGGTAAATCATGGCAAATGTTTACAAGTTCTGGTGTTATGAGCATAAACAACAGCTTTAGTATGAGAATACAGTTTCATACTAATGGAAACATGGATAACCCCTGACTCTTGACTCACTCAAGCAAGTTAATTAAAACACCCTGTTCACCATTCACTGAAACTAAACATATGAGTCAATGTCTTATAACACTCTCTCTAAATAATAATAGAATTATAATAAAATAAATATATCAAAAGAAACAAAGGACAAAGCCAAAACGAAATTTACAAAATAATTCTACACTATACAAACAAAACCAAATCTTAAATAATAAATAAAAACACACTATTGCATAGCCCTTAAATGCTGAAATAAAATCTCAGATCTATCAGAAAATACCAACAGTCAACAATACCCCAAGAATATACACACGTATAGACAAAACACAACAAAATATACTACCTGAAGAGAATGCCAGGTTTCGG
Organism: Penaeus vannamei; assembly: GCF_042767895.1. NCBI lineage: Eukaryota > Metazoa > Arthropoda > Malacostraca > Decapoda > Penaeidae > Penaeus > Penaeus vannamei. The sequence continues at coordinate 6,306,496 of NC_091580.1, read as the reverse complement.
AAAATCTGGGTAGGCAGTGATCTTATTCTTTATTCTCTCCACACGATCATCCATGTTGCTGGGCTTCTGAAAGAATATCAATAATACACTCAAATGACTAATGGGAAAATGTAATTAACTGATCTACCTAATTCCCTATTAACATTATCATTATGATTTACATTTGATTCTTCTTCGTAACAAGAGAACATTCAAATCATATGACTCATTAGATTACAGAACACGTATCTGCGGATCCATGATAAACTACGTAGGCCTATATGAACATATTTCTG
>NC_091580.1:6283721-6301221 GCF_042767895.1 Penaeus vannamei | reverse complement strand
ACAGATACCGTCAGTGTGGAGGGTGCAAATGAGCTGCGGCGAGGAGGAATTGATGGAATCGGTTGTTTTCGGCCGGGTATGCCATCATAAATATGGCCCTAGCCAAATATCTGACGAAGTGATAACTCCTCCTGCCGAAGCGGGGCACTTTGGCTTTGGCCTCCCTCCATTTACGCTCGATCGTATTTGTGTGAGCTTTACTTTTGGGGTCAACAAAATTGTATGAATGATTCACGGTTAAATGTTGATAGCCCTCTTTTTCTAAGCAGTTGTATGCCTTCCAACAATCACTAATGACCATTGTCCCTGGGTGGATACGCTCCTTAATGACGTTAAGCAAAGTGAGAAGAGTCATGGGTCTCCACGGGTACGAGAAAAAAATTCCCACTCTTGCGGCATACTCCTCCAAAAACCCATTGACCTTCTATTACACGACCTACGTTATATTTCCGTTTACCAAATTTAGATTCATCAATCTCGAGAATTTCCCCTGACCCACCTATTTTGTCAGATTGATTCTCAAAACACCAATAAATTAGAACCTCCCGACAGAAGCTCGCCCAATCGCAAATAGTCTTGTTTGGGAAATTGAAATTGCTTCATGCAGATTCGTAAGAAAACCTCTCTCGCAGATACAAATTAACAAATTTTAAATTAGTTTCAAAATCGAGCTTACTATTATCAAACCAGGTGTTCTTAAAAAGTGATTTGAAATTGCCTCTAACTTTTTGATTATTATTATTTATTTATTTTATTTATTTTAATTTTTATGTCGCACCGAAATGAATATATATTTTGGTCTAGCCAGCATTCATTTTCACATTTGGGGCACTTTAGTGACCCCAGGAGGAGACCATGTCACCGGCTAAGATCGAGCAAGAGGGTGGCTTCTCCTCCATAATTTTGCTAAAATTGCCTGTACCTACCATAAAATCTATATCTAATAACACTGTATTTGTTAATTGTGATAAGAGCTACAAATTATATGTTTATAAAATGTCAGATTCATTAAATATCATCATTTAAAAAAATATTTAAAGTATTATAAAAACTTACCCTGTGTCACACTGAGAACAAAAACTGCTGGATGAAGCTACCTTAGCAAAGGCTTACCGGTAAGTGTACATGTAATTGACATTGTGTTTTGTTCCCGCCATGGGAGGCAAACAATGTAAGGAGGCAGTCCCATTGTTAGATTGTTAACAGTTAATCAAGGTTATCATAACGAAATTATACTTCATAATATACCTACGTTATATAAAATAAGATTTATAATGCATAAGCATTAAATTAATAGAGGAAATGTTAGTAGAAATATGAATAGATAATAGATTAAAATATTTGTAATCGGAAATGATTTCACACTGGTTGAAAGTGGTACACAGAACGCAGTTATATAAAATGGAATAACAGAAAATGAGACACATTTAGAAAACGAGTGTATAGAAAATGTGGACATAAACAACAACTCTGGCTGCAGAAAGGTTTTGTGGACTTTGTCTCCTCGCAGTGCTATGCGCCGCGTTTTTTTTCCTTTTATCGGTAAATATAATGCCAATGCATCTTAAACTAGAATCTATCCCCATCTATTTTTTCTGCTCTATAAGATGGCAGTGTCTATTTCCCTCTATCTACGCGCGTTTCTACAAGTAACTTATACCCTTTCTACTGTTTGGCTTTGTGAAACTGAAGCAATACAGTAATGTTGGTTCTTGAGATTATTTTCACTAATTTTCTAGGTCATTCCTAAACTCTTGAGAGCAGTGTTTATTATTACACATATAGGGTACACCTACCCCAGACTGTATGCTTTTGTCTGTGTTCCCCACGCAAAAATTATTTGGTCAAATTCTGTCCGTGCAAATGTAGTTCTCAGGTAACTTTCTGTGTATGCTTAGTTCTCTTTTAAATCATCTTCTGCGCATTTGTTTCATCATCTGTCTGCAGATCCGTCTGCGCAAAGGCAGACAAAATTGTTTTCCACACATGAAAAAATGTATATTCCCCACGCAAGAAAAATGCTGTACAGTCTGGTACCTACCGGGTACACCTACCTCATTTATGCTTATATTGCATCATAGTAAGAATTTTTACTTTATAAGTATTTGAGAGTAATTTTTTTTTTTTTTTTTTTTTTTTTATAGTACTGATGCACTTGCCAAAGAGTAAGTCCCAAACTTCACTTCAGATAATTATTCACTAATCTAAGGTCCTGTGACTTGGCTAGTTGTTTCAGGCACTCTCTGAGGGGAGGGTTGATATGGGGTTCTGCCGCAGCACCCCCCAGGCACACATTGTTTTCACATTGGTTAAGATATACAAAAGAACCGCTCAGACAAAGAGAAAATTGAAGATCATAATATTAAAGGCAATGAAAAACTATGTTCATTGCTATCAAAATTAACCTGCAGAATCCAACCTGTTTGAGTTAAATACCAAAAATGTGGTGTGCTTAATACCGCGTGGAGCCTAAGACCCCATGTACCTCCAGTGACTAAGTCCAGCTCTCCTTGCTTCACTTGCTCTCCTGGCATATTTGACAGTTTTATTGTCACAGTTCTCGTTGCTCATTCCAAAGATGAATTTTGTTTACAGTGTTACTTGTGTTTCTGAATTCTTTTCCAACTTCAGTCTCTAATTGATATCACTACAATATCGGGGATAAACTCCCTGAAATATAGTAACCATGTTTCACCAGTAGAATTTTGTTTGTGGTTACTTTCCAGCCACTGTCACCTCAACCTTGAGGTAAACTCAACTTGTATCATTAAGTCTGCAGTCGATGGTGGTTGAGAGGGGGTTTTGGGGCAGAGCTCCTGATAGGTGAATACAAGAATGGAGAGGGGGTCCAGGATGGTAACCCCTGGGGCAGGAAGGTTTTTCATTCATATGTTGATCTTTCTGATAGTTTGTGCATTTAAGATGCAGTTCACTCTCTCATTCATTTGAGCAGTGCAATGTCTAATTAGCCGTGGCTGAATCTTGTCTCGAGTTTTTTAATGTTCCACTTTTTTTTTCTTACGAAATAATATTTTTGCCTCAGGTTTTCAATTTTCCACATCCATTTTCTTTAAAAATGCCTATTATGAACAAAGTCACTCCCACCCCCATCACCCTATTTTCCACAGGATGCACCAACATTGTTGGCTGGAGTCGGGGACTTGGGATCGAGCTGAAACTCTGGCTGTGAATGGCTCTTTCCATTAACTTTTTTCTTTATTGTCGTATTACTGTTTGGATCAAATAGCATCAGTAAGATATATTAGCTCCAAATATGTATAGAGATGAAAATTCTTAGATTGATTTATTCTATCAATATGCTGCATAATAATTGAGGTAAATATTGCTGGTGTAATAATGAAAATTGATAAATAAATGTTTAGCATACTGTATTTAGGCATAAATGGTATGATATAATACTGTGTGATACAGATACGATCAAAATAACATTAATTCTATGTCATAGTCCTACAGAGTAAATTTTGTGCTCAAAAATTTTCAAAACAGGGTTGAATAAAATAATTTCCTTAAAGGTAAAAGATACCGAGATACCCACAAAGTCTCAAGTAGCTACATATTATCTGCTTGGAATGGTTCTTCATTTGAAGATGAATCACTAGGGAACTCTACAAGCTCCATCCTACCACATTACCCCCCCCCCACCAATCCCTTGCCCGTTGTTGTCGTATGGTGGCTTAGGAGACAGAAACTGAGGCCCAAAGCAAGGGTTCTTCCCTGCCGTGGATCTCAGCCCTTACCTCAACTAATTTTGCACAGTCTTTGTTTCTTCCTCTTTCTTTCTCATATCTTCCCCAACCTTTCCCTGTCCAATCCCATTCCTATGGTTTAAGAGCCGTGTTCAAAGGATGACAGGCTGACCTTGTGCCAGTCAAGAATGGCCTCAGGGAGCCATGGGCATGGTATCCCTCGGTGAATCATACAATGGCCAGTAATGGAGATTTTGTACCCTTATTAGGGACATTGAGGCTTGCTCTTTTATCAACTAACCTCTCTGAATCTAACTCCTTTACCAACTCCTTCCCTCTGACCACAGCTCCAACCACTGTTAGTACAACTCCCTCCTCTACATATGCTGCCAACTTGACCCATCCTGTATCATCTATCCAGGTTATAACTCAACCCTTAAAAAAATTCTCATCCTCATTCCCAATATCTTCCAGCCCAGCTCCTGAACAAATATCTTAATGTTCTACCTCCTCTCTTATTACAACTCTTCAACCGTATTGCCCACACTTCCACAATGCTACTTCACTTCACACCACTCCCTTGTCCTCCTGTCCTCATCCCTCCACGATTCCCACTTCAAATCTTTTGAGTAATCTCTTTAGACCAGCTAAGTGGGACCCATTTTTTTGTAGCTGCCTCAACAGCCCCTTACTCTAATAATACCCTACTCTTTCAACAATACCTCAAAAAGCAAGAAGGCAAAGTTTCCTTCTGCAGTCATCCTGATTGCTCATATTTAGATACAGTTACATCTAAGACTCAAGCCCAAGCACTATTTACCCTGGTAGACCTCACTGGCAAACCTGTTCCTGTCCAACCTCACTCCTCCATTAATACATGGACTGGAACTGTTTCCATCTCCCCAACGGATTGTCCTGTCTACAAAAAATATTGGTCAGACTGTGAAGACAACCTTCTTGTCTTCCTCAATGACTATGATGCTGTATCAGTATAGTGCTACACTATTCCCCCCAAAGGCAGCTGTAAGTCCAGCATCAATATTGCCAAGATTACCTTTCATAGACACTGATACTCTGATACCTCCAATACTTTACTTCAGTCCACTCCTATTCACTCTACCCAAGTAGTCTTTACATCTTCAGCACCACTTTCCCCTGCTCCTCAACATCCCACTGCTACTTCCCCTATCTCCTTTCCTTTCCTTCCCTACTATCCCTCACACTCCCTCCTGAATACACTCGTGAATCCCTTCTATCACAATGTCCTTCCCTGGATCCCACCTTTCTTGATGAACCACCAGATACTATACCTTAACCTCCTTCCCCATATGCCACCTCCCATGATAAACCTCCTGATATTACACTGTCACCTCCTTCCTCAGATCCCCTACCCCAATCCTAGACACTCCTCTTACCTCTCAGACATCCATTTCGACCCATATTTCCTGTTGAATGATCTAGGTTTTTGTTCTCACAGACCTGACCTCCGTCATCTCCTATCCTCTTATGACCCATCTATCATCTGCCTCCAAGAAACCATACACATCTTCCAGTACCCCTTCCCGATTACCATTTTGTGTCATTTCCCCATTCTCTATTTGCTTCCTTCATACTTATCCATTATAAAGCACCATGTGTCATACCTCCTTTACAGACCACTATACCTTGCACAGTTAGCCACATTTTATTTTGCCGCTGGATCACAGTTGTTTCAGTCTATTTCTCTCCGTCCCTCCATATTGACTGTTTAGAATTTGAGACCTTGCTTTCCCAACTCAAACCACCTTTCCTAATAGTTGGAGACTAACTGTTGCCAGACCCTCTGAGGTCACTCTACTGTAAATGCCAGGGGTTGCTCCTTAGAACAATTTCTCTCCAAAACTGACCTTCTCCTGCTAATTTACATTGTTCCACTCACTTCAACATGTATACCCAATCTTTTTCATACCTTGATCTTTCTCTTTGCTCTCCTACCCATCATATAAACTTCCATTGGTCAGTCCTAGACAATTTTCACACTAGTGATCACTTGCCTACTCTTCTTTCTTTAACATCCTTTATCCCATTTCCCAACCCCCTAGTTGGTGCTTTGATAGAGGAGACTGGAATACCTTTACACCTCTCTCTACTTTTGACCTTCCTCCATCATCCTTCTCTCCCACTTCAGAAATGCTTCAATACTTCACAGCTAATATCCTAAATGCAGCCTATACAACCATCATGTCACACTCCTCTAACACTTCCCTACATGCAATGTCCCTCTTTCTGTTCCACATATCTTTTTATTCTGCCCCCGCTTTACCAAAACCCGTGTCTTTACTTTCCCTTGCATATTCTTTCTTTGCCGACCCCAACCTATCGAACGTCATCACAGAATCCCCCACCTTTTCTATTGATAACCTGTTATCCTTCATTTGAACTAACCACCCTTTGTCCTTAACCCTTCCACTATTTATCAATTCCTACCCTACACTATATTACCCCCTCTTTCTACTCCTTTCACAACCATACTATCTTATAAAAAATAACTGTTGAAATCAAGACATTTGGTTCTAATAAAGAACATTAAAAACCCCTCGCACCACAGTACAGTACCATAGTGCTATATGACCTTTGATGTCTAGCACATTTATTTATTTTCATTATTACTTATTTACTTATTTACCACATTACTCATAATGAAGTTGGTCTTTGTTGGAGTGCTTAAAGATGTATTGGCCTTATCAATAAGCCTCATTTTCATTGTCAAAAAGCTGTCAGGCACTTTTAGGTGTTGCTGGTCATCACCTACAACACTTTCAAACCTTTCTTGTAACAGCAGCACTGCCAGTGTTACCCTTATTTGTAAGAATTGCTCTCAAGTTGGTGAATCTCATTTTATTGTCAAACTATTTTGCATGATTAATTTATACATGTTTGCACTTAGCAACTTCCATCCTACTTTTTCCCTTGTCTGTCAACTCCATCTTGGAATGTCTAACTTCTTAAATTGTTTTGAAAATATCCATCTTAATAAATCATTGATAATTACAACTGAAATGATATAGGAGTTTACACTTTCATATAAGGCATTCATGCAGAATAATAAGAGTAGCAATGTATGACTTAACTTGAATTATGCAATAATTATTAGAGCATATGAACATATTTAGTAAACAACATGAATCTGTATAGATATTACCCTTTTTCAAATATGTCAAAATACACTAGGTGGCATTCAGATGCTCAAAGTTGAAGCAAAAAAAATCTTTTTAAGATCTTTGAATATAGTCAGCTTCTAATTCCAACCACAAAAAATATGACTTTGTATTGGACTAATATGCATATTTTCACCTTGCCAATATTATTAATGGATATGTATTTTAACATATTCCCAAATGATATAGCCAAGATGATACTAACCATACTGATACTATCTACACGTTTATAAATTTAAGGTAGTCATTATAAGTGAAATGTTCTGTGGTTCCTTTATTTTTATTTTCTGTCTTTGTGGCAAGATGCAAGTCAAAGCCAAACCATTTATACAGCGCTTAATAATGTGATTCATGTTATATATCTCATGTATAGGAACTTTACCCAATGCTGCCAGGTAAAAAAGTTTGGCAAGTGGATGTAATTACAGGATTGTTGGCATGCATCAGCAGTTTCCCCTGTTTGTGCCCAGCTTGTTCGGTAGTTGGCAAGCAACATTTGGAATCTAAAAGCTTTTATTTTGCTATGATTTATAAAAATAATATAATTTTGAAGCTTTGCCTTTATTGTAGCTACTATTACCTAAAATCTTTACCATATAAATAAAGCTGCTACTATCAGAGAAAAACAAACTCTGTCCGACGAGCCAATGGCACGGGAATGGTCATGGTACAATGCCAACCGTTTTTTTGTTCCACAACAGCCACGGCATGTACATACATGCCACTCAGCAGCTAGTGGTTATTATTGCTAGGGCAATGTCGAAGTGATTTTTTTAATGGAAATTGCAGAATATAGAGAGGATTTTTGTAGTATTTAAATGAATCTGAATCCTCTCAATGTTTTAAATGTCGAATCAGTTAAAGTGTCAGCTTTGTCCTTTTTTAGATTTTTTGTGTAATATTATCAGTACAGATTATAAACAATAGAAAACAGTGAGCTCTTATAAATGGCATCATATTAATTATTTATATTGTATTATCAAAATAACTAATAATGTTTAAATTCCAGCATTATTTTACAGATCTTTCATTGCTACTTTTATTTAAGTACATACCATAACAAAAAGCAATTCAAGGAAAAAAGATGAATAACTCTGATAATAATTTTTATGCATCTGTTTCAGGTGGAGGAGACAGCAGATGTCAAAGTCCCTGTTCTGGGAGGTTTGACTGTTGTAAGTGATGAAACCACAAAAGATGACTACAACACATACAAGCGACTCCTTCAGAATTTGGAGTACTTGCGCGTTCAGGAAGATTACATTAAAGATGAACTTCATAACTTGAAGAAGGAGTACAGACATGCTCAGGAAGAGGTAAATTAGATTCTAAATTTGTTGCACCAGCGTGAAGTTGCATCTTCATACAAAACCCGGTATCATTGCCATTGTTTTTATACCAGTGCAGCCCTAAACATTTACTCCACAAGTTGCATCAAAAGTTCAGAAGGCATAGAGGTATATAGATCATTCCATTATAAAAGGAAAAGTATTCTTGATTTTAATTTTTTTACATATTAATAGCTAGAGAAAACTTATAAGTATTACTATTTTTGTTAAATGTTACTATTTTAAAGTTCCTGCTGTATAAGTATAAAATAGTTTGTTACATTTAAGGTGCTTGTCAATATGTGCTCTCTGAGGGAAGATATTAATTTTTTTTGCCCCCCCTTTCAGGTTAAGCGGATTCAGAGTGTTCCCTTGGTCATTGGCCAGTTCCTAGAAGCAGTTGACCAGAATACTGGAATTGTAGGATCAACAACAGGATCAAACTACTATGTCCGCATTCTGTCCACCATAGATCGCGAACTGCTTAAACCCTCTGCCTCTGTGGCTCTTCACAAGCACAGCAATGCCCTTGTGGATGTACTTCCCCCTGAAGCTGATTCCTCAATTTCCATGTTGCAAGCGGATGAAAAGCCAGATGTCTCATACTCCGACATTGGAGGCTTAGACATGCAGAAGCAGGAGATCAGGGAGGCTGTCGAATTGCCTCTGACTCACTTTGATTTGTACAAGCAGATTGGTATTGACCCACCCAGAGGTGTGCTTATGTTTGGACCACCAGGATGTGGTAAAACCATGCTTGCAAAGGCTGTGGCACATCACACAACAGCTTCTTTCATCCGCGTTGTGGGCTCAGAGTTTGTACAGAAATACCTAGGTGAAGGGCCCCGCATGGTGAGAGATGTTTTCCGATTAGCCAGAGAAAATGCTCCAGCTATTATTTTCATTGATGAAATTGATGCTATCGCAACCAAGCGATTTGATGCACAGACTGGTGCTGATCGTGAGGTTCAGCGTATTCTTCTGGAGCTGCTCAATCAGATGGATGGCTTTGACCAGACTACAAATGTTAAAGTAAGTTTTATTGGTGATGTATCAGTATGCTTCTGTCTTTAGATTTTATTAGAATTCAAGTGCTCTTTGCCATATTTTTTTTAACTTCCTTGATTATGTAGCATGAGTATGATCAATAAAGTAATACACAGAGACTAGGGTAATTAAAGCGTGAAAAGTGGAAGCCATCTCCATGTTTGGGTACAATAGACCATCTTTTTTCAAAGACTGTTCATTCATGTTAATTCAAAATGCTAATTGGAGAATAAAGAGTGGAATTTGTCTTTCTGATTCTCTGTCACTTGTTATGGACAGTTTTTTAATATTTGTTTCCATTGGACAGGTTATTATGGCCACTAACCGTGCAGACACCCTTGATCCAGCCCTCCTCCGCCCTGGACGTCTTGACAGAAAGATTGAGTTCCCATTGCCTGACCGTAGACAGAAGCGACTCATCTTCTCCACCATTACTGGTCGCATGAATTTAAGCGAGGATGTGGATCTTGAAGATTACGTTGCTCGTCCTGATCGTATCTCTGGTGCCGATATCAATGCTATTTGCCAAGAGGCTGGTATGCATGCTGTACGAGAGAACAGATACATAGTCTTGGCTAAGGACTTTGAAAAGGCTTATAAGAACAATGTTAAAAAGGACGAGTCAGACCATGAATTCTATAAATAAGTTAGGTATTACAGCATTTAACAGATGACAATACTAATATCTTAAAGCACATTAGATTTTCTATTATTTTTTTCTTCTTTCAGATATCTTTTTATTTTTATTATTATTATTTTTTTATCCTCTCAAAAGTCAAGTACCTGGTGTTGTCATTATTATTATTATTATTATTATTATTATTATTATATGGTCCAGTAGTAGGATTTAGTCTACCGAGTTTCTTTAAAAGTTTTATAATGTTTCATTTGGATGTTTTGTGGTCTTAGGCAGTGCATGACTTAAAACCTCTCCTTTTTATTAAGAATGAAAGGAAAATGATAACAAGGCTTCTAATAACAGTGAAAATGTGTATTTTTTTACCTTTATTGTAACATATTGAATCAAACTGTGACATGGTAATGTGTATAGTAAATGTGATATTCAGGATATTCAGAACTTTGGGAGGATCATATGAAATTCAATTTACTTGCCATCTAATGCATCAACAATGTAAACCTCTGTTCAGCATTTATGATATAAGAACACTTACTATTTCCCAGATATTATTTACTTCCATACAGCAATCTAGAAGTTTCCAATTATTCCTCTTATGTATCTCTGTATCTCTGTGAACAGTGAGATCAAAGTTCTTTAAGTCCATGCTGGCTCAGAAACCCACAATTTTCGAAATAAGTACTTTCCCTTGGTCAAGGCAATTTTTCACAGTTGATCACTGCACTGGCCAGTGCCCTGGGGACCCAATAATCCAGACTCTACTCTTCCCCAAAATCTCAAAAACGGGGTGCAGGATTGTCCCCACGCCAAAACCAATATCTCTCCAGAATGTCAACAAGCTCCAATCCACTCGCAAATAACAGACCACTACCCCAAACATACGTAAAACAACCTACAAGAATATGGATACCAATCAGTGGGCTTTTACACAAACAGTTATTACCATAAATATTGACACATCAAAAAAAGGCATTTTCTTCAGAAAAATCAGATATGATTATTAGATTTCTTGTCATAAAGGTAATTTTTTTACATAAATATAACTTTAGGAAAATCAATTGATTTTCTTTTCAAAGTATAACATGACGTAAATATTTTTTTGTATATTATACAGTGTGCAGTATTTCTTCAAAAGATTTATTGTGATTATTGAATATATTTGCACAATTCAATCCATACTATTTTTGCACGGACTTTTCTTCTTCCCTCCTCCCAATGCCTTGCTCGTTGTTGTCATGGGTGGGGATTAGGAGACAGAGACTGGAGCCCAATGTAAGGATTGCCCCTACCTTGGACCAGCCCTCGCCCCAGCTAATATTGCATAGTCTTTTCTTCTCCATTCCTCTTCCATATCTTCTTCATCCTCCTCTTCTGTCCCATTCCTAAGGTGTGAGAGCCGAGCTGAAAGGATGAAAGGCTGGCTTTGTGTCATTTCTGAATGGCCTTGGGCAAGGTATTCCCTTGGTTAATTGCCTAGCCCTTACCCCTTAGGGGGACCCTGAGGTGTAGACCGTTTCTTTTCCTTTTCTATTCAGGCTCACCTTGGCCAATAATGAAGATTCATTATCCTTATAATAGGGGCATTAAGGCCTTTATCAACTAGTCAGTCTGATTCCGATTTTGATGGTTTTCCGACCACCTCCTCTTTTGACCATGGCTGTGACCCCTGATACTAATACCATCTTGTCAGCGTTTACTGACAACTCTATCCATTCTGAACCATCCACCCAAGTTATTACTCAACCCCTATAGAATGCACCTCTTCATCTCTCCCAACATATTATTCTTCATCTCTTGCTGTACAGTCTTCAGTGTTGACCACCTCTTCCCTTATTACTACTCATCCTTATTTGTCGCCACCCCCAAATAGAACTACTCTACTCAATACCACCCCATCTTCCTCCCGCCTTCATCATTTTACTGCCTCTACCTCTACAAACCTTTTGAGTACTCTCTTTGGCCCAGCCAAGTGGGATCGATTCTTTGTGATTCCCCCCCACAGCCACCTACTCTGAGAATACCTTTCAATGGTGCCTTCACAAACAAATAGGCAAAGTTACCTTATGCAGTCGCTCCGGACAGTCACGCCTAGTCAGTTACATCAGAACCCCAAGCTCGTGCAATATCTACCCATTCCTGCTGAACCTCATCCCTCTCTTAATACTTGTACTGGAACTGTTCCTATCTCCCATCTCCTCTGTTTCTATGCCCTATATATGACAAGAACTGGCCAGATTGTGAAAATGCCCTACTTACCTGCCTTACTGGTTATGATGCAGGAGCAGTACAGTGCTACTCTAATCCTCCTAGAGGCCTGTGTAAGACCTTCCCCATGAAGTTTATACTGGTGGATTGTCCTAACATGTCCGACCATATTGACCCCTCCCTCGTCAGTTTCGGAAATGTTGGTGTTTTAGCCACCCAGCCAAATACTGTCGCTCCACAGCCCGGTAACCTTTATGTGCCTAACCAAGTCTTGACTACTAATTACCCTGCTCACTCACGTACATGTGCCAACTGTGGTGACTCCAATAACGTATTTTATAGGAGCTGACCTGCCTATAAGTTCGAATGTAAGGTAGCAGTTATATTCAATATCTTTTCCCTCTACCCTGAACCATCCTACATCTACTCTCCCTGTCCCCCAGTCAAATCCATTTTCCAGTCTAAATCCAGATACCCAAATCTCTTATTACTTTTCTGATACCTACCCTTCTTCCTCCTCACTTTGCACGTCGGACCAGACATCCTTTTCCACTGCTCCTCGAACATTTATCCCCTCTTCTCCTCCTTACAAGAGATCCTTTGTTTCTCAGACCTCCCTACCCAAATCCCCTCCAGAAACTCTTGAAGGCATCCAAAAATTCCCAAGAAAACGTTCCGCTCCCTCATCCACTCTCCACCCCCTCAATTCCCAGTCCCTCTACATTTAAAGTATTTACTGATAACCATCCTCCTCCCCCACAAGTTCCCCGAACCCCTCTTCCAACTTTTCCCCAACAAACCCCATCCTCTCCTCCATATACACCATCAAGATGTGAGACGAAGACGAAGTCCCGCAAAAGCTTTCTGACAACCGAAGGACGAGAGCAATGCCGAGCCGCAGAACACAGGCTGGAACGCTGGCAGGAAACCGAACGCCAGCAACACAATGAGGCCCTGCCAAACCCAGATGAAACCCTGCCCCACGGATCAAACAGAAAAGCAGAAAAGACTGGGTAACACTAAACAGGGCAGGGACTAAAGTGGGCAACACTAAAGACAACCTAAACTGGGGAATCACCACCAGCCCCAAATGTCAATGTGGAAAAACACAATGGATCACATACCTAAGGAATGTCTATTGGGCCCTCACTGTTCCGACCAAGACCTTAAAGAAGCTAATGGCACTGCCCTTCAATGGATACGGTTCTATCGCGATATGATATAATAATCTATGTACACCCATTCCCTTTTCGTTTTCCATTATCTTCACCTCTCCCACCTGGATACACGTGTAGATAGCTTCTGTCGCAACAGTACTCTCCTGTGGATTTCTCCCCTCCTGACGTTCTTCCTGATACTTCACCTCCTTCCCCAGTCCCCTTATCTCATCCCCTAGATTCTTCTGCTACTTCTCCAACAGGCATCTCTACCTGTATCACCCGTTGATTATTTCATAACAGCTCTGTTCCTAGTTTTCCTTAAAGCAATGTTACTATAGCTTCTCCAACAACAGGTACACCCCCTTCCAACCAAGCGCCCTATACCCTTAACCCTTTCCCTTATCCGATATCATTTGCACCCCTTCTTTACCCTTTTCCCTATCCTATAATACTATATCCGTTGACATTTAACACTCCTTATACAAATCTTTTAACTCATTTACCCTTTTCCGAAAAAATACTTTACCATAGTGCTATATAACCTTAGATTTCTAGCACATCTATTTGTTTCAACCTTTAACATTAAAATTCTCTTCTTCTCTCCAACCCCATCTGCTATCCACTTCCCAAGATGTGAGAGCCTTGTTGAAAGGATGAAAGGCTGACTTTCTGCCTCTCGTAAACAACATAGGGAAGCCGTGGGCACAGTATCTCCCTGTTTAGTTGTCTAGCCCTAATCCCTCAATGAGACCCACAACATACTCCAGGCTCTCCATGGGCAGTAATGAAGTTTTTATGAGGGACACTGGGAATTTATCTTTATCAGCTAGCCCCACTGGCTTGACTTTCCTCTGTTCCCTGACCCCAGACTCTCCTTTGACCACGACTCAACGGTAATACCACTCCCCCCTCAATCCCTACTACTTTACTCAACTCGCACCATTCCACAAGGTCCCGTCCGTCAACTACCTCCACACTGGCAAATCTTCTGAGTACTCCTTTTATCCCAGCCAAATGGGATAATTTTTTTTTGTGATCCCCCTACAGCCCCTTTCTCTGATAACACGCTCCTCTTCCAACATTGCCTCCAAAAACAGGAGGCAAAGTTTCCTTCCGCAGCCGACTTGATTGATCCCGCATTGTCACAGATATTTCCGAATCCTAAGCTAAAGTACTATTGCCAGTGAACATCTGTATGATCTTTCCTTTTCCTTTTCTTAACCCCCTTCCGCCCATATCCTAGTATGAGAGCCGGGCTGAAAGGATGTATCGCTGGCTTTGTGTCAATCCTTGAACGGAAGATTTTTTTTTTCAATAAACAAATTAATAACCCTCTTTTGAAAAATACATTAATTTGAAAACATTGAAGCACATTTTTCATATTCATAATGTATTGTCAAGACATTTTCTGAAGGATACTTGTATACCAACTTAATAATGAGTATTTTTATTATTATACAACTTACACATATAACACGTCTTTGAGACTTGAATGAGAGAAAATATGAGGGTGAAATGCATGTCAAAGTTATTGAGATTATTCAGCAAAATGCCAACAACCTTTGTTGACAAAGGGTCAGATCACACACACACACACACACACACACACACACACACACACACACACACACACACACACACACACACACACACACACACACACAAGCGCACAGAGAGAGACAGAGATATCTAAGACTTCACTTTATTTGAAAACATTGTTTGTGAATTAGGATATACTATGAATCCCTGTAAATATCTTCCATAGTTCTTTTGTAACTCGCATGGTAACAGAGCGGAACACCCTAAACCTTTTTTAAGGAATGCATTTCCTCAGAAACCTGTTGTTCATCAGTGTTTCTGCGCAGTTTTGGAACACACGTATCACTTTATAGCATCTTTGCATCACCAGGAGTACACAACTCAAACACCATTTTCCTTCTCGAAAGTTTGTCTGCTGAAGAACAAGCATTTTTAGGCTCAAAATGCTCCCACAGATCACACACACAATCGCCAAATCCGATAAAATCGTTTTTGGGTCTAGCCGTTTGCCTCTTCACTCCACGTCGTAGCTGGCTCCGAACCTGCCGTGGGCCCCTGGGACGCCCGACACTGAGGTCTTGTAGCAGCCGAGGTAGGCTATGATGTAGAGGGCGATGTAGAGGGGCGGCACCATCCCTAGCATGAAGGAGGCGAGGCGTGGGTTTTCCACTGGGGTCACGTACGCCTCCTTGTGTATTTTCCTCAGTTGCTCTGCATTCAGCTGCCCTGTTGGTTGATTAATATTCATTTATTGATATGTTATGCAACGAGGGAAGTGTTTATGTTTTTTTATTACAAATGTTTGTTTTAATCAAAGCGCTCCCCCCAACAACTTATTGCCCGTTTACTCCTCGGGGATTCAAAGGGGACCCAAAGGTGTGGAATATTTCTCTCCCCAACATACTCTAGGTTTACCGTTGCCAGTAGTGAAGAATTTGTACCGTTATTAGAGGTATTAAGGCTTGCCCCTGTTTCAACTAGCCCCAATGAACTCAATGCTCCCGGTTCCCCGGCCCCAGGCTCTTCTTTGACCACATCTCTGAACGCTGCTACTACCCCCCCAAAGCCCATTATCACATCAGTCCTGTCCAAATCAGCCGTCCAGGTCAAGACAATCTTTCCATCGTTTTACTTCAATTCTCCCCCATCCTCAATACTACTCTACAGCCTTTATGTCCACCTTTCCGGAGTGCTGCCTTTCTCAGCACTACTCCCTCTTCCATACATCACTGTCCTTCAACTACCCCCGCCTCTACAAACTCCTTGAATACTCTGTTTAGATAAGTGGGATCGAATTTTCACAATCCCCTCATAGCCCTTTCTGACACACTTTCCTCTTCCAGCAATGCCTCCAAAAACAAAAAGGCAAAATTTCCTACCTCAGATCGTTCCCGTCTTGTCACAGTTTACATCCGGATCCCAAGCTATGTCGTTATCAACCCTGACTTTGCTGGCAAACCAATTCCAGACCAACCCCATAAGTCCCTCAATACTTGCACCGGAGCTGTCTCCATCTCCCTGACATATGCCCTGTCTACGATAAGGATGGGGCAGATTGCAGAGAAGACTTACTCGCCTGCATTTTGGACTATGATGCAGTATCAGTACAGTGCTGCACCATTCCCCCTAGAGCTCATCGTAAGTCACCCTCCAATATTGCCAAAATTACTCTCCGTAGACATGACATACCATATCAACCTTTACCCCGTCAGTGTCAAAATTGTTGGCGTCTAGGCCATTCTTCCAAAGCCTGCCGTTCCACAGCCCTATGCCCTTCTTGTGCCCGACCTGGTCATAATTATATAACCGTTAAAACTCCTCTGCAGACACGCACGTATCATAGTCATATATGACTTTTGATGTCCAGCTCATTTATTTTGCTTTGTAACCATAAACCATTCAACAAAGCGCCGTGTCCATATGTTGAAAGTAACTGCAACTGATACCCCCATGCGAATAAAACTAGAGGAATCGATTAAGAAATATCAGTATGACTGAATATTAAAACAAAGACATATAACCAGTTAGACTGCCCCGCGTATAATAGAAACCAAACAAATATGAAAGTAAACAATTAATAAAACCAAAGCCAACTGACCAGTGCCATCGTGCAGCATTATGAATCCTCGAGTTGTCCCCTGCATGTTGACGGCGCGACAGTGGTAGTAGCCGTAGTCCGAAGTATTCACGTTGTGGATTTGAGCCACAGAGAGCAGGAAGCCCGGAGACAAGACGGTGGTTGTTATGGTGACATTCCTTTGGAGGAGGAAAGAAGGGTTTATTTAAAAAGACTGAGGTGGAGGTATATGTGTAAGGTGACTAGATGTGGAAAGGATGGTGACCTTACGTGTGGAAAGACCGCTATACGCAAGATGACTGATGTGGAAAGAAAGTTTATGTGTAAAGTGTCTGTGGATGTGAAAGGAAAGCTATACTGTAAGGTGACTGTAGATGTAGAAAGGAAACTGTAAATAATGTCAGAGTGAATATTCAAACACTTTAAGTGGGTTGTTAACAGACAGTCTTGTCACGAATGGCCGGGGTAAGTGACAGACTGCTCTTGGTCAGCCTATCTTTATTATTTCACCAAAATTTCTAGTATCTCATCACGGAATACATAGAATTACATTTGTCTTTTATTCATACACAGCATCGTCAGTATGGTACATATTCTCAACAC
>NC_091580.1:6248721-6251221 GCF_042767895.1 Penaeus vannamei | reverse complement strand
AAAAGTTATGTTCTCTCTGTTCTGTTCTATTCTATTTCCATTTTAGTCTATATTCTACTAGGTAATTTTGAATACAGTGTAATATGATAACATTCTAAGAAAATCTGATTGCAAATTAATATTTTTAAATATAAAGTTAATCGGAAAATGTACTAATTATAGAAAGTTAGATCTTAGCTTTTAGAATAGTTTAATGAAAAATACGAAACAGTAAAAAAATATAAAAAAAAATTATGTACCAGTGAAAAAAATATTATGATCATCATTGTTAGTATCATTATAAGTGGTATTGTAATTATTATCATTATCGTTATCATTGTCATCTTCATTATCATTATTATCATCATCATCATCACCATCATCATCATCATTATTATGATTATTGTTATTGTCATCAAAATCACTATCATAAACAGCAAAGAAAGGCAGTGGTAAAGAACAGAGGCAAGAATGGCACTATATAGATAGATAGATAGATAGAAAGATAGTGAATTTTACTCGAGTATCAATAAGTATCTAGATGTGGAAACGTATGAATGAGACCGAATATCTTCACAATACAAGAGATGTATTTGACCGGTTTCGATTATATCTTCGTCAGAAATACATTGTATTGTGAAGATATTCGGTCTCATTCATACATTTCCACATTTGTCAATAATGAATACGGTTCAAGTATCTAGATGTCTACTACATTTATTTTTTAATTTATATTATATCTGAGTTGTTGAAATCGTTGTTCCTTTTTTTCCTATACGACGTAAATCTAATCGCTATTTTTGTATAGGATTCTATGGAATCATAGAATAAATTGATCGTTCATGATTTTTTTTTAATCATACGATATATGATTGAATTAAAGGAGGAATATGTTGTTAGAACCGGAAGGCGTTTTACCTGAAAATTTTAGTTTCAGAAGTATCGTCTGGCTATCACAAGTCAAGAGTGACGGTGTGGGCCCGGGAGACAAAAAGTCAAGAGATTCAGGCACCAGATTCGGGTCACCCTGAGATAGTTGTCCTTCCTTTAAGCATAGGAAGAAGAAGGTCCTTCTAGAAGTCCTTAGTAAACTGAGGGTACCGTATAGGATAATATTAGGAGCTCTTTTGCCAAACCACAAACGTTTTACCAAGAAGGAGCAGAATACCTGTTATATGTTACTTTTCAACGGTTTTCAACACACGGTACCATGTTTCTCGAGTAACTTAGCTTCTTCGGTGAAATATATTCTATGACGGATCTCCCGGGAACCGAAACTGAACGGGGTGGAATATTAGTAAGAACGGATTACAGAAAAGTACTGGAAGTTAGGTCAGGTGAGGTTAAATCAGGTTAGGCACATGAAATCCTTTTTCAGGGTTTGTGGAGTATGTACATTCTGACATTCGTTTCCTTTTGAGGTAGGCCTATCTGACTCTGAGATAGGCCTGTCTCAAAAACTGTTTCCGTTGTTAATAATATCAGAAACTTTCAAAACACATAACAACTGCAGGGGAAAAAACTCCAATTTGAAAGATAGGCCTATACTAAAAGTAACATTTACCATTTATCCATTAAACTGGCTATATGTCTTTAAAAACTATTTTAATTTGAGAAATACTCGGAAGGTTAGTGAAGATGTTTTTAGTCGAACATGCTGGATAATTCATATCCCTATGGACGTGACGTGTTCCAGACATGTTACACGCGGCCAGCCATCACCAGCCGAGCTACTACTTCCCCTCGAGAGAAAGAGAGAGAGAGAAAGGGAGAGAGAGAGAGAGAGAGAGAGAGAGAGAGAGAGAGAGAATGCTAGAAACCAATTTAGAAAATTAAAGAATTACAAAATAGGAATATTGTAAAGGCAACGCGGGGAAATGCGCTAAAGAAAGGGAGGGAAGTGATAACAGAGAGAGAGAGAGACAGACAGACAGACAGAGAGAAAGAAAGAATATATATCCATTCAGCGATGTTCGACATATGCCATCCAACATAATCTAAGCACAAATATAGCCTCCCTGTCCCTGACCCCACAATATTAAGAGACCATAGACCTATTTACCTTTCGAGAGATATAGCATTCTCCTGTTATTTTATTACTCCTATGTTTAGCGCTTTCCTGCTGTATTCGACATTCGCAAATCAAACAGAAAATTGAAAGTGACTTATTTTCTATATACAAAATTTCGATAATGTTTTTTTCGAGGCTCTAATGAGAAATAAATCACCAATTTTCTTCTCCATTTGTTCAGTAGACGGAGTAATTTATAACTTCAATCGTCTGATATCAAATACTGTAGCAGCGAGTTCGGAGTAAAATATCCATTTGAAATGTGATATCAAAGTTAGTTCTCAAATTCCTAGAAGATGGCATCAGTGATCTGGTGATTAGACTGATAACATTTAAACAGGTGTTTCAGGTTTTGAAGTGATGTTTTTTTTTATTATATTTTTTTATTTCGTGTCATTTTTTTTCTGGGTAATGTTTGATATCAGGACAGATCATCATCTGTTTCGACGT
>NC_091580.1:6241221-6243721 GCF_042767895.1 Penaeus vannamei | reverse complement strand
CCTGTGGATCAGAAACATGGACTGCAACCAAATTACTGGAGAGGAAACTAATGAGTGTCCAGAGAGGGAAGGAAAGATCGATGCTGGGAATTAGCCTAAGAGATCGGATGAGGGCGACGTGGATCAGGAAACAGACAGAAGTGGAAGATATACTTGGGAGCATCAACAATAAGAAATGGTAATGGGCAGGAGACAGGACGATAGATGGACAAAGAAAGTAACAGACTGGACTATAGATAACATAAAGAGACCAAGGGCCAGACCAGTAACAAGATGGCTTGACGAAATAGCGAAATTTGGGGACCAAGACTGGAAACAAAAGACGCAAGACAGGAAGAATTGGAATAGATTGGGAGAGGCCTACGTACTGCAGTGGATTGATGCTGATTGATGATGAGGATGATGATATGTATATGTATTTATATAGATGGATAGATAGATAGATGTATGAATATATATATATATATATATATATATATATATATATATATACATATATATGTATGTATATACATATATAAGTACACACACACACACACACACACACACACACACACACACACACACACATATATATATATATATATATATATATATATATATATATATATATATATATATATACATATATATATATACATATATATATATATACATATATATATATACATATATATATATATATATATATATATATATATATATATATATATATATATATAAACTCTTCCAAGAAGTCAGCATCAGTCATACATTTCAGATCCATCAAAACTTCCATAGAGTTCCCAGAGGCAACGGCCGCAAAACCTCCCAGATTTCCTCAGCCCGCGCAGCCAAAGAGAGAAGAACGGTTCTGAGTTCGGGAAGAAATTGTGAAGTTTGCAAATAAGAAATCCACTTTCTTGGTTGATTCTTGGTATGTGTTCCTTGTCTTGGCGAGCGAGGCGAGGCAGGGAGAGAGAGGGAGAGAGGGAGAGAGGGAGAGAGGCAGAGAGAGAGAGATAGTGAGAGAGAGAAAGAGAGATTGAGTGAGATAGTGAGAGAGAGAAAGAGAGATTGAGTGAGATAGTGAGAGAGAGAGAGAGACAGACACAGAGAGAGCAGAGCCAGAGAGAGAGAGAGAGAGAGAGAGAGAGAGAGAGAGTGAGTGAGGGAGAGAAAAAAAAGAAATAGAGAGAGAGATAGAGAAGAAAGAGAGAGTGTGACTGAGAGATAGAGATAAAAGAAAGAGAAAGAGAGAGATGCTCTATTATTTTCTTACTTTATTTCGAAATATATATATATACATTGGACGTCACTGCGATATTTACTCAATTTGTGTCTTATCTTTCCACGAGTCCAAAATTTCTGATTGGTGTTGTAAAGTTATCAAATTTCTCATTTCTTGCAGCTACAACTATACGGTGATTTAGTTGGTTTGTAATTGCTTGTGGTGTGCTTAAGTTTGTATTTAATGGTTAATGTATATGAATGTATATAAAAGATACGTGCGTGTGTGAGGAGAGAGAGAGAGGGGGGGAGTGAGGGAGGGAGACAGAGAGAGAGAGAGAGAGAGAGAGACAGAGAGAAAGAGAGATAGGGATGGGGATATAGAGATAGATAGATACAGAGAGAGATTAAGAGATTAAGAGAGACAGACAGACAGAAAGAAAGAATCAGAAAGAGAAACTGTCATATAGACAGAGAGAAACGGACAGAAAGAGAGAATCAGAAAGAGAAACTGACATACAGACAGAGAGACACAGACAGAAAGAAAGAATCAGAAAGAGAAACTGACAGATAGACTGAGAGAAACAGACAGAAAGAGAGACAAACAGACAGACAGGAAGTAAGTCAGACGAGCAGAAAATGTGCGCAAGAAAAAAAATGAAATCACAGAGTACCTTTGAGAAATATAATGAAGTATAATAAACAAAGGAGATTCTTACAGCTGAATAAGCGAAGACCTTAATGAACACTTAATTATCCTTCTGTACCTTCCGTAAAGATATCAATTAAGTTAGATAATTGAGTTGTTTTGAGTATATTCTTTTAAGAGTGAATGCCTGAAGTTGTGTTATCTGTATGCTGTTTGTTCTTAGCAATGATCTTTGTGTGTGAAATACGTAAAAAAAGTGAAATATCTGTTTGTGCAATATTTATTTCGTAAAATTATTTGTATAATGTCTGTTTGTAAAAAGCTTTGTTCTAAGGAATACAGTTTCATGAATATCAGTTTATGATATACGCAATTTGTGAAGGATTAGTTTATAATACGCTTTCCATCAAATATCATTTAGTAAAGCATTCTTCCCTTGAGAGAGCGAGAGGAGGGGAAAAGAGAGAGAGAGAGAGAGAGAGAGAGAGAGAGAGAGAGAGAGAGAGAGAGAGAGAGAGAGAGAGAGAGAGAGAGAGAGAGAGAGAGAGAGAGAGGGGGGGGGGGAAGAGAAAGAGAGAGAGAGAGGGGGGGAAGAGAAAGAGAGAGAGAGAGTGTGTGTGTGAGAGAGAGAGAGTGTGTGAT
>NC_091580.1:6226221-6231221 GCF_042767895.1 Penaeus vannamei | reverse complement strand
CTTGTGGCGTTATCGAGAGAAGCAAAAACGCGAGGTAGGGATGTCAGGTTCGGTGCCATCAAAGAGTGCCTCTCTACCCTCCCCTCCCCCCCCTCCCCTCCCTTCCCTCTCCCTCTCTCATCTCTGCATTCCATTTCCCTTTCTCCCTCCCTCCATCTTCCTCTCCTTTTCACTCTTCCCCCCTCTAACCTCCCCTCCCCATCCCTCCATTCCATCTTTCTCCTTCATCTCTGTGTTCCTTTTCCCTTTCTCCCTTTAATCATCTTCCTCTCCTTTTGCACCTTCTCTCCTCTCGCTATTCTCTTCTCTTCCTTTCCCTGCTATCTCCCTCCCTCATCTCTGTATTCCTTCTCCCTTTCTCCCTTCAATCATCTTCTTCCCCTTTTCACCTTCTCTCCTCTCGCTATTCTCTTCTCTTCCTTTCTCTGTCATCTCCCTCCCTCATCTCTGTATTCCTTCTCCCTTTCTCCCTTCAACCATCTTCCTCGCCTCTCCACCTTCTCCCTCTCTCGTTATTTTCTTCTCTTCCTTTTTCTTTGTCTCCTTTTGACCTATCCCTCTCCTTATTCTCCCTCCCCCATCATCCCTCCTTCCCCACCTCCTCATCATCCCTCCCCTCCCCTTGCTCTCCCCCCCCTATTTCTGCTTCCCTTCCCCTTACTCCCCCGTCACCCCTCCTCCTTCTCACTCCCTACCCTTCCCATTTCTCTATCACCCATGCTACTACCTCCCCTCCACACTCCCCCCTCACCCACCCTCCTTCCCACTAACCTATCACCCTTACCTCTTCACCCCTTCCTCTCTCCTCCTCCTTCCCCACCTCCCTTTCCCCCTTCTTCCATTCTCCCATAACCCCTCCTCCTTCCCCATATCCCCTTCCCACTCCCCAATCATCCCTCTTCCTTCCCTACTCTCCTCCTCCCCTTCGCCCGCCCCCATCACCCCTCCTTCCCTGCTCTCCTCATCCCCTTCCCCCTCCCCTTCCCACTCCGTCATCACCCCTCCTCCTTCCCTACTCTCCTCCTCCCCTTCCCCCTCCCCTTCGCACGCCCCCATCACACCTCCTTCCCTACTCTCCTCATCCCCTTCCCCCTCCCCTTCCCACTCCCTCATCACCCCTCCTCCTTCCCTGCTCTCCTCCTTCCCCACCTCCTCCTCCCCGCTCCCCCGTCACCCCTCCTCCTTCCCCACCTCCCTCCCCCTCTCCCCCGTCACCCCCCCCCCCGCTCCCTTACCTCCCCTCCTCCTTCCCCGTCACCCCTCCTCCTTCTCCACCTCCCCTCCCCGCTCCCTCCATCACCCCTCCCCTCCCTCCTTCCCCATCACGACTCCTCTATCTGGCAGTCAGATTAACACTGAATCCAAATGCGCTGTTTGAAGCTAGAACACTGAAAGGAGCATTAGGTTCTTCCTTATACACCTTTTCGTAACATTTTTTTTTTTCCTCTGTCAAGACTACAAATGGAGTGATGGTTATGGTCTGTGGTTTACTGTTGTTGTTGTTGTTGTTTTTTATTATCATCTTTTATAATCATGTTTATTATCTTTTTATAGCATCATTATTATCACTATCATTATCATCATTGTTATTACCACTATTATCATTATTATTTTAATTGTTATTATTATCATCAATATTGTTATTATTATCATAATAATAAATATTATCATTAATATTGTTATCATTATTGTTGTTATTATTTCTGTCATTATCATTATGAATATCATCATCATTATTATTATCATCATTATTATCATTGTTTTAATTTTTATCATCATTATTATCATTATCCTTATCCCTACTATCAAGATGGTGTTTATATACCTACGATAATGACTTTTAAAAATACATGTGTTGATCTATCCCTGTTTGATCGAGTAATTAATTCATGACCAAAAATTAGGGTTTGGAAGCTAATGAACTCGTACCAATATTTTGCTTCGTTCTTGAGAAAATACAAGTACAAACTTACCTGAATGAGCGTCTTTGTGTTATCTTTACAGAACAACTCTGAATATACAAGAGAGACACGGGGGGGAAGGGGGGAGGGGGGAGGGGGGGGGGTTATACTGTGCGTCGAGAAGCTGTATGATCTCTTTGAAGAAATGAAGTAATTGATGTATATTCTAAAGATAAATATTGTATATTATCGGTTATCGGCCAGTTTGTTAAAATGTTACGAAGCCCGAATCAATATTCATATATACGGACATGTACATAAACAGAGAGAAATGGATATCTATCTGATAGATTGATGTTTATCTATCTATCCGGTAGATATGCACGTCTAAATTGAGAGATATGTATTCGTTTCTGTGTATATGCAAGTCTGTATAATGAATATTCATTTCAACAAACCAGCCTTATGTCATTTGTGCATCTCTTCCCAAAGTTTAGTAATACGTCTGTCCGACAAAAAGATATTTCTGAACCGTTGTCTCAACTTCCAACGATTTTTCTTTTTCCTTATATAACATTATGATCCAAAGATGTGTAAGAATCATTAAGCATGTCAATTTGTGTCTTCATAAAGTTTACCACCAAGTCTGGCATAATGAGTCCAACAACTAATATGTGTTTCGGAACTGTTGTCTCGAATCTTTTTTCGGATAGTTTTTACGCCATGAAGCAGTTCATTATCCGCACAGCACGAACGGGCGTTGTAGTCGGTCTGATTCAGTCAGTTTCTTTCTTACTTCCTGCTTTTCTTTCTTTCTCTCTTTCTTTTCTTTCCTTCTCTCCTTCCTTCCTTCTTTTCTTTCCTTCTTGCATTCTTATTCTCATTTTTGTTGGAAAGGGAAAAGTACTAGAAAAGCAGACAACAAAAAAATGTTTCGAAACCGTTGTCTCGTTTCCCGATGAATCTTTTTTTAGATGTTATTATACGCCACGAAACAGTTCACTATCCGCACAGCATGAAAGGGCGTTGTTGTCAGTCTGTTTCACTCAATTTCTTTCTTACTCCCTGTTTTTCTCTTTCTCTTTATTTTTACCTTCTATTCTTCCTTCCTTTCTTTCCTTCTTACATTCTTATTTTCATTTTGTTGGAGAGGAAAAAATAAATACTAGAGAAGCAGACAACAAAAAATTGTTTCGAAACCGTTGTCTCGTTTCCCGATAAGTGAGCGTTTCAGTCTGTTTCGGTCGATTCGAAGCATACGTGTTTTATTAATATAATTATTTCGTGTTCTTTCTTCCATGCTTTCCTTCTTTCTCGCTCTTGCTTTATTCATTTCTTATTTGGTTCTTTCGTCTACTTTTTTGGATGAAGAGTGAAAAAAAGAAAAGAGAATAAAGGAAACGGCACAAAAAAGGTGGAAAAAACGATATGAATGAAGAAAACAAAACAAAAAGACAGAAAATAGAGGAACCAAAAAAAAAAAAAAAAAAAAATGTAATAAACAGACTGGAAGAAAAAGAAAAATTAGCTCATAAAGGAAAGATTTTTTTTATCAATCATAGGAACGAAAAAAAGAAAAAAGACAGGAACTAATTAATAGAAGAGAACATAACAAACAAACAAAAAAAAAGATAAAGAGAATAATGACAATATTTTTTGCAATATGGAATATGAAGAAAGGGAACGACTTATTATATCAATAATAGATAAATAGATAACTTATGATCGCCATAAGACAGAAAAGGAGGAAACAGAATACTGTAATAGATATAACAGTAACGATTGCAATGACGATGGTAATAATAAGAATGATAATAAACAATAATGATAAGGGTAATAATGATGATGATAGTAATAAATATGACGATGATGATAAAGATGATAATGATGATAAAAATATGAATTATAATAATGATGACTACAATGATAATGCTATCCATAATCATAATAATCATCACCATCATCATCACAATGATAATCAAAATACTGATAATGATAATATTAGTGATATAATAATAACACTAATGATAGCAGCAATAATAATAATGATAATATCTACAACAAGAACAATACGAAGACAAAAATAATAAATAAGATAAAATAATAAGAAAAAAAACGAAGAAAAAACAGACACAGAAGAGAAAATGAGTATCCAAACGACCGACTAATTACCTCCAGGAAATTGTCTCCCAGTTATTAACAAGCTTAATGGCTGTCTAAAAAATTAACACTGATTCCTTATAAAGAGCCGTGAACTTGGGGTCAGTTGAAGGAGCGAAATTTTCCGAAAAAGATCGCTTTGTTGTGAAAACGGAGCGGGAGAGATATAGCGAAGGGGGGAGGAGGGGGGTACGGGTAGCGGAGGGGGGGGGGGGGGGGGGGGGAGAGGGGGGTACGGGTACAAGTAGTCGTTGAAAATTGTTTTAAAAAATTGGAGAATTTGAACAATGTCAAATGAAGGTGAAGATTTAGAATAAAAAAAAGGAAGTTGGAGAAGATGAAGTGGGGAAAAAAAAGTCATACAGATAATATGTCGTTTTCTCCCCCTCCCTCTCCCCCTTCCCACTCCACCATCCCCACGCCCAAGGAAAAAGAAAAAAAAAGTAAATAATTCGATATAATGACATCCTTTTCCAGAAAGACCTTGATTACCAGGTGTTCGCTGCTAATATACCTGGCATTCCTCGGAGACTGTTATGAGAGAGGGGAGAGAGGGGGAAAGGGGGGGGGAGGAGAGAGGGGGGAAAGGAGAAGAGAGGGCAGAAAGGTGATAGGGGAAGGGGGGAGAAAGGGGAAAGGAGGAGAGGGGAAAGGGAAAGAGAGGGGAGAGGAGAGGAGAGAGAGGAAAGGGGAAGAGAGGGGAGAGGGGAGAAAGGGGATAGAAGGAGAGGGGTAGAGGAAGAGGGGAGAAAGGGGAAGAGAGGAGAGGGGAAAGGGGAAGAGAGGGGAGAAAGGGGATAGGAGAGGAGAGGGGAGAAAGGGGATAGGAGGAGAGGGGTAGAGGAAGAGGGAAGAGGAGGTTGGAGAGGTAGGAAAGGAAAGAGGAGAGGGGCGAAGGGAGGGGAAAGGAGAGAGGAGGGAAAGAAAAGAGGAGAGGGG